>NW_028318316.1:768120-921744 GCF_062004578.1 Staurois parvus
CATTATTGTAAAAAATATTTATTAAAAGAATGAAAAAGTAGGTATCATACTCACAATGAACATATAAAACACACGCACATCACAATGAACAGTGGTGTTCAATCCATAGCATCTGAGTCCACAACGATGGAACCCTGGATGACCAACTGGCTGACGCGTTTTGAGGACTCTGCTTCTTCCTCAGAGGGCTCTGCACTTGGTGTAAAAAAGCCCTAAAATGTACTCTCTGAGGCAGAATTCAGTTGTCTGTAGGTTGTAGTGCCCTCTTCCCCCAAATCCCCCCTCTTAGCACAAACCCCCTAAATCCCCCCTCCTAGCACAACCCCCTCCCCCACCCAAAACACCCTCCCAGCACAAACCCCCCTAAATCCCACCTTCTAGCACAACCCTCCTAAATCTCCTCTCCTAGCACAACCCCCCTAAATCTCCCCTCCTTGCACAACCTCCTAGCACAACTCCCCCCTAAATCCCCCCTCCTTGCCTCCTTGCACAACCTCCCCCTCCTAGCACATCCCCCCCAAACAAAAATCTCCCCTCTTCCTCGCACATATGTCCCTAGTATAGTGACAGCAGCAGGGAGGGGGAGAGCCAGGAGAGCCATGGGTAGTGGTATCTCTCTCCCCCCAGCTACTCTGAGCGATCCTTGATCCTGATAGCTCACAGCTCCTGTGCTATGTGAGGCAGAGGGCAGTGTAATGTCCTGCTGAGATGCAGAGAGCCCAAACCTCCCCTGCTCTCTGTTCCTCTCTGTAATCTTACCGGCAAAACAGAAAGCTGAGCTGGCCGCCTGACCACATCCTACCAATAGAGGACTTGTCGGCAAGAGTACAAAGAGGAGCAGAGAGCAGGGGAGGTGCAGGTTCCCTGCATCTCGGCAGGACATTACAGTGCTCTCTGTCTCACATAGGACAGGAGCTAACAGAGGATCAAGGATAACTATTGCGTTCTTTTTTTTTTTTACATTTCAGCTGTCAGCAGGGAAATCTCGCTGACAGCTGAAATGTCATCGATTGTTAGGGACGGGGCAGCCCCCTCCTTAACAACACATAATTGCCGATATTCTATCGTTTACATTCCAGCTGTCAGTTGGGAAATTCTACTGACACCTGAAAGAAACGAATAAATAAAGGTATCGGTTTTTAGAATTGGTACATTTGCACGAGTACCGATACTTGTACAAATGCTCGGTATCGGTACAACCCTAGTTTAGATAATTAAAAATTTAAAAACCCAGTGGTGATCAAATACCACCAAAAGAAAACTCTATTTGTGTGGAAAAATAGTATAAAGTTCAAGTGGGTAAAGTGGTGCATGACCACGCAACTGCCAGTTAAAGTAGCGCAGTGCAGCATAGCAAAAAATGGCCTGGTCATGAAGGGGGTACATTTTTCCGGAGCTGAGGTGGTTAAATACTTTTTGAAATATTCTGCAGGAAAGATGCTGTAGTGGAATGCAGGGACCAAAAAGCTGTTTGGACTGGGACTTTTAAGTTGCAGGTCAGACTATTTGGGACACACAGGTGAATACCTTGCACACGCATACCGTAATTTAAAGGAACACTTTACTAATATTTCATCCTTTTCTACTCATGCAATACAAAGTTTTTATATATTTGCTATGATTTCAGCTACAGTGCAGTTTTTTTAACTAATCCTTTGGGATCCATGGAAACATGTTTACTGGGTGGAATTATATAAAACAGCAGAGCCTGAAAAATTCAAATGATCACATTTCAATGTTATTTGCTAGAGAAAGTGATGAGTTTGACACGAAAATGGCATTGGCTGTCTGATTCAAATGATAAAGAGCAATAAAGTAATATTTGGGCATCAGACTGAGTTATAATCTCCAGACTGCTATTTTGTGGAATTTACAATGTACAAGTGGGCGGAAATGAGGTTTTCATTGGCTGTGATTCAACAACTATATCTTAATTCAATCCTGTAACCTTTAGTTGGCTTTAAACCCTGTGAATCTCACAGGGCAAAGAAAGAACATTTACACCACACATGAAGCTCTTTGCATGTTTAACACTTTAATTTCAAGATAAAATGACCAGATATGACTTTCAGGGGCTGAGAGAAGCAGTAGTTAACAGATACCCAGTTGCAAGCTTCCCAGTTCACCTGTTTTGTGTTATTCTTGTTTTTGGGGGCATATCAAAAGTAGTCATACTTTTACGTAATAACAGTTGGCTTGTACTGGGTGGAGCTTAATGTGCCCTAATCAATTTTAACTTAAAGGATTGGTCTCCAAGCTATGTCCCTCCAGCTGTTGAAGTACTACAAGTCCCATCATGCCTCTGCCTCTGGAAGTCTTGCCTGTGGCTGTCAGAGTCTTCCAAGGTCTCATGGAACTTGCAGTTCCTCACCACCTAGAGGGCCATAGTTTGGAGAATCCTGATTTAAAGCATAAAATGTTTATGTAGAAAACAAAAGCAAAGCGCTAGAGTTAGATCAGATCAACTGGTGTACAGGAACATCTCATCCTCCTGCAACTGCTGAGCTAGGAAAGAGATGGAATGTCCAAACCTACATAGGAGAATGCAACAAGAACACAGTACAGTGTGATGCCTGTTCCCTTCTGATGGACCACAGTCTACTTTTTTCAGTCCCTTCAGGATCCCACTACATAGACCAGGGTTATGGCTTATTCCAACTGAGACAAACATTGTAGTTTAGAAAACTTTATGCTTTGATTAGCATAAAGTGCTTAATGCACTACTTTATTACTGCATTACTTTATTCTTCAAATAAGTGTAAGAACAGTTCTTGCTTACCTTCAAAGCCAGTCATTTAGTTTGAAAGTAGACTCTGAATGAACCTGTCCCTAAACCATGTACGTTTTTCTTAACAAGTATTAAAAGAATTTTCCATTTCTGTTGAAATGGTTGCGTGGCCTGCAAACCTCTTTTTCAACAGCCAAAAGGGAAGATATTTTATACTTTACATACTATTTTTGCATTGTCAACAGATACCAGGAACTAGAGTACAAAATGCAGTAAGTTGTTCCCTGGAATAGCCAACAAATATAGAAATACCTATGAGCCACCAGGAGTGTGCACTGAATACAAATTGAGGTTCGCAGACTCCCTTTTACAGCCTCATAAATGTAAATGGTCTAACTTACAGCCTAAAGGGTGTCGCGCCCCGTGAAAAAAAATGTGAATATCTAAAGATATATATGTGGTGTGGAATTACCAAATAAATATCTGCAGCAGCAGCAGAAGTGATTGTGTTTAAATTTATGCAGATATTTATTTGGTGATTCCACACCACATATATGTCTTTAGACATTCACATTTTTTTCCAGGGCGCGACACCCTATAAGCTGTAAGTTGTTCCCTGGAATGTCAAACATCTGTTGGAGATGCCACGAGGCAGAAAGTACTCTCCTTCACATCTTTTGATTATGCACCAAGCTCCAACCATTTTGGACCACTTCTCAATCACCCATCAATTAACCTAGGTAACATTCCTGCCATATACATACTTCACTTTTGTTCTCTACCATATAAGCGCTACAAAAAAACCTCATTCATCTGGTAAATGCTGCCAGGGCCTACAACCCAACCCTCGGGAAGCAAGAGACTACCCCAGCACTGTGGTTCTTCAAGATTACCCAAAATCCACCAAATTTAAAGCGTTACAGCAGCCCTTAGGGGTAGAGAGGAAAAGTCCAGATGCATGTGGTTTCCCTGAACTTTGTTCATGTGCTCTCAGGATTATGGGATTTTTCTGATGGTACAGTACCACCCTGGGCCACCTTCCTCTGCTGGGGGTACCAAGCCGCAGCTCACAGCAACGCAGAGGTCCCTTCCCCTGCATCTTTCTTCCTACTCCCTTCCCTCTCCTCTGTCCCCCCTCTTCTATCAACCCCCCCCCTTTTTCCCTTTCCTACTTCTTTCCCTCCCCCTTCCCTTCCTTACTCTAGGTTCTGCCCGTTTCCTACATGTAGACAGAGTTCCTCCTTTGGATGTCCTGCTACAATGTTATGCTGGTCTAGGAGCATCCTTGTTATCAATGTACATAAATACTTGTTATGGTTTCCCAAAGCTCCATGTATGCCTCACCCATCCATTATGTGCCTACTGCGCAACTCTGTGCTTGGTATTGTTGTATTGTTTTGTAAAAATTGTGATAAAGAATTTACAAAAAAAGATCTTTCAAGAAGCTCTCAATGACCTCTGTCTGTATGCATTGTAAAGTAATTCATCCTCAAAGATCACAACAGAGACACTGAAGTCAGATTTCAGTTGGTGTAACACAGCTTATCCTGCAGCTACAAAGGTCAGTTAGGGTTTGGTTTCAAATTGTTTGTATTGCTTATTCACAATATGTAAGCATTTAATGGTGAACTTTCGGCAGATATAAGAAACAAATTAATGCAGCTCTCTATTCAATAATACATTATTATACGTATTTTTTAAATGCAAGCAGTGTAAGTACCTGTGACCCTGTATCAACCTCTTGCAGTCCCTGTACAGCTGGGCTGGAGTATAAGAAGCAGCAGCACATGCAGCCAATTCTTTCATGTGCTGACAAGAAACATGCGATAGGAAGCGAAAGCAGATTGTGTTGCTGCACCTTTCTCTGTTTGCCTTTCACCTGTTCACTGGTACAGACTGGAGCAGGTACAGAGTAACCTGGACTCAAAGGCAGTGGTTTGAACAATGCTGGCCATCAGACTGAGGACTAGTGACAGAAAAAAGTACTGCATGAGAATTATCTGGATTGAAAAAGTATATTGCAGCAAAATCTAGTTTTGTTATTTTATTTTTAATGGACTCTTTCTTTTTATTTTGTTATCTTTGACTGGAGCTCTGCTTTAAATGTGAATAGCCCAGGCAAAAGTGCACTTTAAATTACTTACAGTGTGAAAGAGACTTTTCACTTTCTATGGCTTTATTTGATTGCTCTTCTAGAGAGTTCACACTTAACAGAACCTATTAATCATTCTTGCTTTTCTGGTAAGATTTAGGAGTCGGGATATACTTTAGGCATGGTAATATTTCCACATAATATGGCTACATGTAGAAGAAACTTCCACTTCTAATGTTCCATTTTATCAAAATCTTAAGTACAGTAATGGCTGGTAGCAACTTGCAAAGCAATTTGTTTGAGCTTATTAAATGGTAATAATCACACCTCAGTTCCTGGCCTGCATCTAAATGGTGTTATTGTAATCTGCAATTACTGCAATAATAATATGAAGTGTGCATCCAATTATTTTATCTGGCTAAGTTTTTTAACGTGAATAATTTTAAAGTCAGACAAGGTCAAAATGTGTGATAGCAGTTCATACGTTGATGAGGGAAACATCTGCATTTCTTGCCAAAACTGCTGCCAAAAAGAACTGCAAAGGAAATTTGAAAAAAATGTTCTAACTTCGCAAAAGTACTTTGTCACAAGAAAATATTTTGTACCCAAGAACTGTGAACTCTTCTGAAAATGCTAAACTGAATACAAGTGAAAGTATTAGAAAAGATGCCTTGCCTATGACAACCAAAAACATGTTAATTCAAGGCTAGGGTCTACAAATCTCTTTGTGGAGTTACATAGTTAGTCTGGGTGAAAAAAGAAAAAAGTCCATCCAGTTCAACCATTAAAAAAAAAAAGTTATAATCCTATACCCACAGTTGATTCAGAGGAAAAAAACCCCAGCAAAGTATGATCCAATTTGCTCCTGCAGGGAAAAAAATGTCCTTCCTGATCCCCAACCGAGAGGCAATCGGATATTCCCTGGATCAACTTTACATATAAATGTTAGTATCCAGTTATATTCTGTGTATCCAAGAAAGAATTCAGGCCTTTTTTAAAGCAATCCATGGAGCTGGCCAGAACCAACTCTTGAGGGAGTCTATTCCACATTTTCACAGCTCTCACTGTGAAGAAACCTTTCCGTGTTTGGAGATTAAATTTCTTTTCCTCCAGACGTAAAACGTGCCCCCTTGTTCTCTGTGATGACCTCAGGGTGAATAACTCCACACCGAGTTCACTATATGAACCGCTGATGTATTTATACATGTTGATCATATCCCCCGTTAATCCCCTCTTCTCAAGAAAGAATAAATTCAGTTCCTCTAATCTTTCCTCATAGCTGAGCTCCTCCATGCCTCTTATCAGCTCGGTTGCCCTTCTCTGAATTTTCTCCAGTTCTCCAATTTTTTTTTGTGAATTGGTGCCCAAAACTGAACTGCATATTCCAGATGAGGTCTTACTAATGATTTGTACAGGGGTAATATGATATCTCTCTCTCTGGAGTCTATACCTCTTAATACAAGAGAGGATTTTGCTCGCTTTAGAAACTGCAGCTTGGCATTACATGCCATTATTAAGCTTGTGATCTACCAGAACCCCCATATCCTTCTCCACCATTGATTCCCCAAGTTGTACTCCCCCTAGTAGGTATGATGCATGCATATTCTTAGCCCCCAAGTGCATAACCTTATATTTATCAACATCAAAACTCATTTGCCACATAGTTGCCCAATTAAACAGTGCATTGAGGTTGGCTTGTAAATTGGAGAGATCCTGTAAGGACGTTATTCCACTGCACAGCTTGGTGTCATCTGCAAAGCCTAAAATTGTATTTTCAATCCCAGACCCTATATCGTTTATAAATATATTAAAAAGTAAGGGTCCCAACACTGAGTTATATAGTGGTAACATGGTGACATCATATTCTTCATATGTTGCGACCGACAGATGTTCTGTAAATTGCAAAGATGCAGATAGTGCCTTTTTCATCAGTGAATGGGTCCCTGATCAAGTGTGAGGCTCACTTCACTTACTCAGGGCTCCTTCTACAGGAGACAGATTGCTGAAGGAGCAGTAGTTATATAGAAGGACAAGCAAAGAGTGGATGTTCAGGCCTCTTCAGCCTTACAAAGAGGCACACCAACCAATCCAATGCCTAAGGAAAAGTTCAGTCTGTGCTGCAGCAGCCTGGGAATCTAAGCAGAGCAAGTAGTAGGCTGAATACTTACTTGGATGCTGAGAACCCCAATGAGGGTAAACCTTATATAAAGACAAGAACATGGCGCAAAACAGAACCTTCCCACTTATAAACTGGTGAAAAAAAGGGAAAAGCAGAAACAATGAACAAGCTGTAGTTGAATCTATAAATTCTTTGTTGATCCCAAAAAAATACATGTAACTGAGTCCATGTAAATGAGTCCATATCATGCTCCACACAACACCAGCAGCTGCACCTCATACAAAGTGAAGTACCTCTAAGAAAAGAAAAAAAGAACAACAGAGAGCGCCAGACTAAGTGCAGTAATAAGAGCAAAGTTTTTATTAAAATACAACTGGCAACTTACTTTCAGATATGAAGACAAAACGGGGTTTATTTACTAAAGCTGGAGAGTCCAAAATCAGACTTCCTTCTGCATAGAAACCAATCAGCTTCTAACCTCAGCTTGTTCAATGAAGCTTTGGCAATGAAACCTGGAAGCTGATTGGTTTCTATGCAGAAGTGAGTCTGATTTTGCACTCTCCAGCTTTAGTAAATAAACCCCAACATGTCTCCATGGTGTACAGTGGATATAAAAAGTCTACATACCCCAGTTAAAATGTCAGATTTCTGTGATGTAAAAAAATGAGACAAAGATAAATCATTTCAGAACTTTTTCCACCTTTAATGTGACCTATAAACTGTACAACTCAATTGAAAAACATACTAAAATCTTTCTTTTTTTTGTGAGGAAGGAGTAAACATAAAAAACTAAAATAATGTGGTTGCATAAATATGCACACTCTTAAACTAATACTTTGTTGAAGCACCTTTTGATTTTTTTACAGCACTCAGTCTTTTTGGGTATGAGTATATCAGCATGGAACATCTTGACTTGGCAATATTTGCCCTCTCTTCCTTGAAAAAAACACTCCATATATGTCAGATTGTGAGGGCATCTCCTGTGCACAGCCCTCTTTAGATCACCCCACAGATTTTCGATTGGATTCATGTCTGGGCTCTGGCTGGGCCATTTCAAAAACATCTTCTGGTAGAGCCATTCCTTTGTTGATTTGGATGTATGCTTTGGGTCGCTGTCATGCTGAAATGTTCATGTTCAGCTTTCTAGCAGAAGCCTGAAGGTTTTGTGCAAATATTGCCTTGTATTTGGAAATGTTCATCTTTCCCTCTACCTTGACTAAGGTCCCAGTTTCAGTGCAGTGTTGTTTTTGAGTCAAACATATCTTATGGAATTATGGCCAAAAAGTTCAACCTTGGTTTCATCAGATCAGAACACATTTTCAGATGTGTTTTTGCAAAATTTAGCCAGGTTTAGATGTTTTTCTTTGTAAGAAAAGGCTTCCGTCTTGCCACTTTACCCAATAGCCCAGACATATGAAGAATACGGGAGATTGTTGTCACATGTACCACACAGCAAGTACTTGCCAGATACTCCTGCAGCTCCTTTAACCACTTCCCCGTCCACCCTATAGCAGATATACTGCTACAGAGCGGCATGGGTGTGCAAAATCACGTATATATATGTGAATTTGCATTTCTGGGTAGGGGGCGCAAGAGAGTCACGGCTGTCAATCACCAGGTCCCGGCGGTGATTACTCGCCAGAGCCCGGTGATTTTCCGACGATCTCCAAGGAGATTTACTAACAGTTCTTCTCCCTGTCAGCTCGGGCACACTGCTTTGGATGGCTGTGCACACATCCAAAGCAGTGTGCTTACAGTGAAGCACACTGACACAGCTCCCTAGTAAAACACTCCCAGCACATATAAATATAATGTGAAAATGATATAGGTATAATGTGAAACCAAAAGAGGTCAAGAGGAAGTGACGTCATACGCAAGGAGCAGGAACCGGAAGTGTCGCAGCGGCCATCTTTGTTGAGGAATCACTGGACACTTGAGAGTGGACTGCATGGGAACTGTGGGAACTGCCTGGTAATCCCCACTCAGTGGGGCTTGTCCAAAATTGATTATACTATTTATATGCCTATGTTTTCAACTCCTTATACAAGTGGATTCATTAAAACTTGAAACATACATGGAGGTACGTTATATTTTATAAACCTATGGATGTGGAAGGCATGGCAAGATCATCCTAACAGGAAGCGAAGGAGGAGAGGAGGATAAAGCTTCTTTGGAGGATTTCCAGTTATATATATATACATAAGGCGTGAGTTTCATCTACTGGTGGTAAGGGTATATTGGCCTTACTCACTAGAAGTGTCACGTGTGGGGAGGAATCTCACTTAGTAGATCACTTCATGATTTTATTATTTATGAGCACAAGTGTTTTATTACCTTTCTCTTTTGGAAGGTTCTCACAAGTGTTAAATATATAATTTTTCACTTAAAGGTTGCACAATTGTTTGATACACATTTGTGTGTGCATGTGTTTTATATATATATATATATATATATATATATATATATATATATATATTCATAAATTTTATTATATATATATATATTTTTTTTTTTTTTTTTTTTTTTTTTTTTTTTTGTAGTATTATGGTAATGCACTATTGTGAGTTTCTTTTTCTTTGAGGTTCTTCACAACAATCAACACTGCAAGAAATAGACATTTTTTCATTTCTTTTTATTTTATTTTTATTTTTAAATTTTATATATTTTTTCGTTATTGAGACACTGGACTTTATATTATTGGATTTAAATCACAGAGACACTGGATTTATGATTTTGTAGAAAGTATATGGGGAATATTTTGTTGTCACATATATAGTAGAATTATTGAAAGAGGGTAGATTCCTGTTTGGATCTATTGATTTGACTCCCAGCACATAGTTAACCCTTTGATCATCCCTCATGTTAACCCCTTCCTGCCCAGTGCCATTAGTACAGTGTCAGTGCTTTTTTCTTAGCACTAGATATGAGGCGAGCGCAGATAATATGGTAGCCGCTAGCACAAAAGGCAAGGTAACAAACCCACAGTAATTAATTCAAATGTAAGTGCAGCGCTAAAGCATAAGTGACAAATGCAATCATAAATGCTTATGTGAATAGAAGTGTTCATACAATATTCCAGTCAAATAAATCAAATAAAAAACGTCTCAGATCACATAGAATTATAAAATCATAAAAAACTCTAAAATTCTGATTATAAATAGTGGATAGTCGGTGGCCCTGCAGGTCACAGAAGTGCCAAGTGATATATGTGTGCTTATTTATCAATAATGGTGATTATACATAGTCCGTGGCACTACAGGCCACAGCAATGCCTGGTGTTCGTGCAACTACAAGGTGCAGCAATACCAGCTGGGATGCTCAAGAGTGCTCATGATCCAACATAGCAGTATATGGTTGTGCACTCACCAGAATGCTACTTGTATAATAGCATTAATGCTGATCCTTATGGGGGGTCTCAGGAAGTCATAAATAGGGACTGGACTTCTCTAGGGCCAGGGCTATGCAAAACCAGCTCACCACAGGAGCTAAAGGCATGGCACTATAGTGTAGTATTTATTGTAAATAGTTAAAAGCAATCCACATGGACACAGCAAAGCGTTAAATGCATAAAAGCATACCAAGCTCCGGCCGCGGCGACGTAACGTCAGCACATAAGGCTCCACCCAACGCGTTTTGTGCAAATGCACGTCTTCAGGGGCACGCTTACTAGTAGCATTCCAGTGGCATGCAACTGAAGGAACCTTAAAGTGGTTGTAAAGGCTCAAAATTGTCTACCTTTGTGCATTCTATGCATAAAAGTAAAAAACCTTCTATGTGCAGCAGCTAATCTAATACTTACCTGAGCCCCATCTCGATCCAGCAAGGACCTCAGCATTCCAGGGACTCTCCCTCCTCCTTGGTTCCTCCTGCTGTCATTCACAGACAGTAGGCCAGTGAGGAGAGAGAGGGGGCAGGCCAAGTGTGTGAATGGAGCAGCAGCTCAGGAGTGAACATGCTTGGGTGCCCTCATTACAAGCTACTTGCTATGGGGGCAATAGGCAGAAGGGAGGGGCCTGGAGCGCCATCGGGGGACCCGAGCAGAGGAGGATCCAGGCTGCTCTGTGCAAGCCCACTGCACAGAGCAGGCTAGTATAACATGTTTTGTTAATTTAAAAAAATGCCTTTAATATCACTTTAAGAGGTATCTCTGATAAGGATCTATTCTGTATAATAACAATTCTAGAAAATTTAGTTATACAACATTATATTCTATGCTAAAATGGACAGTCTCATAAGCTTTAGTCAGATTTGGATAAATAGGAAATGTTTTTTACTGACTGAGCACTGGAGCGTCTATAAAAACCATACAGTTATTACATTCTTTTCCAAACTTGAACTGAAAAATCATGACTGGGATCTGGCTGGTTGTGATGGGCAGAACTTACACCTTCCATTATATGAGTCATTCTCTCTCTCCTCTTAAAAAATTAGCCTAGATGGTTCACATTCAATAGTTTAGTTTTCCATGGCAAGTGATGACACTCAAAGAATTATTTTTATAGTGGAAGTAAGAAAAATAAAAGAATAATGCTGGCCATAGATGGACTGAAATTTGGCCAGATCACCAGGGACTGGCAGGATTTCGATCCATCTATGTATTCTGGTGGTGGGGAAGCCTCCCCGCTGTCAAAATACAATAGCTCCAAGGGAGGGATTCCCTCATTCACACTGAATGTGAAGATGAGGGAATACATTTTCTTTTCTTTTGTTCAACCTGCTGGTTGAACAAAAGAAAATTAATCAGGTATGGCCTGCCTAACATATTTGCGTTTTCTTCAGACACCTTTGACATATAAGGCAGTGTTTACTTAGATGTAGAATGTGTACAGATAAATGTTTGCACTAAAAAGCTCAAAAGTGTCTTTCTCCTTATTGATACATGAGTTTTGGTGAACTACCAATGCAATGGGGGGGGGCATGTCATCACTGCCGCCAACAGTAAGGGATACTAGACTGACTTGACCACCAGTTTAGTGGGGGCACTTCTCAACTAAACACCAATGTAATGGAACTTCAACACTAACCATCACTGCATTGGTGTTAGGGACACTACACTGACAACACTGCACGGTACATCCCCATAACATACTGATCACTGCACTCTATATACTGTCTCTTTTACATACTTCAGACCACTGCACACTTTATTGGTCAAGTTGAGAATTCCCGACCTGACAAATCATAGGTTTAGCATTTGTGTTTTCAAAACACCAGGTTAATGACAAAATGATTCTACTCACAGGAATATAAGTTGTACTCAGACAGCACCAAAAGGAATACATGAAAAGCCTGGGAAAATTGTCTTTATGGCTTTGCATACTCAGTGTGATGGATAGTGGATGCAACAGAATACAGTAAATGTGTTTTAAAGGGTTAGTTCACCTATACCAAAAAACTGCCTATGCAGGTAAGCGGTGCCAGTAGACAAAAGCAAATTGTGCAGTGTTGACCATTGTCTATTGTATATAGATTTACATACCTCTCCAAGCCTGGCTGAAAAACTCACAGAGAGCGCAGCATTCCATCCTGAATTGTTAGGATGTTGCTGAGACACTCCCAGCTGAATCAAATCCCTTTGCATGTACTCTTGATCCCCTGTTGCAGTATCTCTGAGTTCAGCCATGCTGGTATGGAGGAGATAGTAAGCCACACATGCAGGGGTTTGAGTTCTCGCTCCTCCTAAAATTAGGTAGAAGAATTACGATAATAGTAAGAACTGATAGCTACATCCTAGCAACAAGACAGGATGGGATGACATCATCTGTAGGAATTTTTCCATCAGGCTTCGAGAGGTACTGTACGTGGCCTACCCCTATAGCAAAGGCAATTATTTAAAGCGGAGTTCCACTGACGCTGTCAAAAAATAAAAGTCAGCAGCTACAAAAACTGTAGCTGCTGACTTTTAAAAAACAGCCACTTGCCTGTCCCTCAGTCCCGCGGTGTGTCCTCCCCGCAGTCCATTTCACCGGCCGTCCTGTATTCCAGGAGGCCGGCATCTTCAGTGTGGGCACCCGGCTGTGACAGCTTGTGGCTTCACAGCCGGGTACCCACTGTGCATGCACGAGTAGCACTACGCTTCATGAATGGTCCTGTAGTCTTCTGGGACCTGTCACGTATCCTAAAAGACTACAGGGAGGGAGGGAGGACACCTTCCGCTTCCGGTCGCCTAGGCGATCGGACCGGAAGTGGGAGAGGGTACCTCCAAAGGTGCCAATCCTTAATGGGGAGCAGTCCTTAAAGCAGAACTTCCCCTTTTTGGGTGGAGCTCCTCTTTAACTTTGGTCAAAGCTGCACAGTTTACAAAGTCTTTCCTAAGTCTTACAAAATAACAAGTTAGGGCATTTATGACATGATGACAAGGTACAGTCACAGGGCTATGTGTCATATCATAAGTATTATATATTTGTTCACCTACTGACCCATTCTCTTACTAACCTTCGAAGGGATGTTGACCCTCAGCAAACAATCTAACCTGAAACGTGGACCACAACAGATTGCAGCTGGAAGGAATCTAGGAATCCTCATCATGAAACAAACTAAGTCTGTGGATAATGGTAGCAGCAACTAACAGGAAGTTCTGTTACTCCAGGACACTTCTTTAACATCAGCAAATAAAAAGATATTTATTTTGAACATGGGCTGAAGCAATCATGTGAATATTTTTGTTGGGTAGACGACTGTCAGGGCTCCTTTACATTGCAAATTGTCTTTGTTACACCTATGAAAACGGTCTGCGATGGATTGCTTTTCAGATGCATTTGACAAGCAGCTAGGAGGTGATATGTCACCTTCAGGATGCTATTTTAACCCTTGATAGGCTGCAGCACCATACCACAACAGTGTGAATTAGGAAGAAGTTGCATTCACTTAAAGTGGAGCTCCACTCAAAAGGGGAAGTTGCACTTTAAGGCTTTGTCCCTTGCTCCCCATTAAGAATTGGCACCTTTGGGGAGCAGGGAGGGAGTGGGTACCAGAATTTGACAGGTACCCGCTCCCACTTCTGGTGTGATCGTCTAAGGCGATCGGAAGCAGAAGTTGTACTCCCCCCTCCCTCCCTGTAGTCTTCTGGGACAGATGACAGGTCTCAGAAGACTACGGGACCATTCACAAAGCACAGCGCTACTCACACATGCCGCAAGCTGTCACAGCCGGGTTGCCCACACTGAAGTTGCCGGAGCCGGGGGTGAAACCAGCCATGGTCAGGATACCGCTGGACCAAGGGACAGGTGAGCGTCTGTATTTTAAAAGTCAGCAGCTACTGTTTTTGTTTATTTTTTTTTTTAATTCAACTGGAACTCGCTTTAAGTGGATTGTGTTTGGTGGCATTACTGCCTGCCAACAGCCACCTGTGGTATAATTTTTGCCTCAATATGTGTACCACCCCCTCGGTCACCATTTTAGGTTAGGAAGGGGTAAAATCGCAGATCACCTTTCTGTTTTTATTGCACTCCTCCTCAGCCGCAAGTGTAAACAAACTCCCATCTGATTTGTAGATCATAAACCTTATGTAACCTGTAAAATAGTCAATTGTGATTTGGAGCATAAATGTCCTATGGATACAAACTCAAGTACTGTAAACACAATCCTACCTAAAAAAAATGTACCAAAAAGTATTTGCCACAGGGCCAACCTCTAAACCAAGGTTTCTAAACCAGTGTTTCATGGAACCCTACGGTTCCTCCAGAGGTTGCTAGGGGTTTCATGAGAAATGAATAGCTTCTGCCTCTCAAATAAGTTCCCACTGATATCATTGATCTTTTTAATATCTGTAACGGAGTAATTCTACCCAGTAACCACAACCGTAAAGAGCATTCTTCCCACTAACCATCACACTAATGTATCATGAGTTGCAGATATAGTCATTTTTGGAAGGGGTTCCCTGAGAGCCGAAATATTATTTCAAAGGTTCCTCCATATCGACAAGTTGAAAAGGACTGCTCTAACACTTACTAACACAAATAGGCTGTTCAATTTGCAGGTGAATTTTTCCTTAGTTTAGTGAAGGTGAAACTTTGCTGACATCCTTTATCCAAACATTGGATGTTTACTGAGGAACACCTAATAAAATGAATTAAGTTAATTTCACTTAAAAGTCTTTTTGAAATATATAAAGGTTGAGAGCATCAAATGCAGTCCACAATTTTTTTTGGGGCCCCCCCCCTTTTTATTTCAGGGCCTGGGCAGTCAATATTAAAATAAAAGTATGGCCAAAAAAAGTTTGGACAAACACAGAGACAGTCCAGGCTCTAAAGGTATCCCGACAATAATGCCATGACCTGCCAAGATGTCTGACTGGCAGCTGGCCTAGCCTCTCAGAGCACCACTGAGAGCCAGCTGCTCCTGCCTCCTTCCAAGCCTGGCACTCCAGTGAGCGTCGGAGGGGCAGAACAGAGAGCGTGCTTTGATCACTCAGTTCTTGGTGTAGAGCAGGGAGGGAACAGCTGCAGCATCCGATCAATCCTGCAGCCATCTACATGAGTATAATTGTTTCTTTGCAAACCTGCACTTCTCTTTTAATAGAATCATGATAGAATGCACTAGAGGACCTGTGTTAAAGTGGTAATAATCCCAAAACCAAAAATGTAATATATTACAGCTTACCAATCATTAGATGTGGTGGCTGCATTAAATTTCTTTCTGTAGACTTTATTCTCTGTTTTCATCTGGTGATCTAGCCAGTAACACATCTCCTGTATTAAAGTGCTCCCACTCTGGATGAAGGAGCATAGGGGGCATCTTTGAACAGCAGTATTGTTAAGCTGGGAGAGAGGGAATGTGTTAGATGTATTAGCAGATTTAGATAAACTAACAAATTGAAGCTAAACACTAGGGCAAGCTCTTGAAGCTATAGTAGGGTCTGGATAATGACAAGATAAGAAAAAAGTGCCTCTAAGTGCAGTATGCTTTTCATGCATATGCTAATAAAGGTCCATTACGACTGCACTTAGAGGCACTTTGTTCTTATCTTGAAAATAAAAGAAAGAAAGCCTAAAAAAGAAAACTAATCCAGCCATCACATCTAAGAATTGGTAAACTGAAATATAATACATGTTTGCTTTTGGGTTTATAATCACATTAAGGCTTGATGGAGACAAGCTTCTCCTAAGCAGGGGTGTATTTACCACAAGGCGAACAAGGCATTTGCCTAGGGCGGCATATTTCAGGGGAGCAGCGGCATTTTTCAGGGAGGCAGCACCACCCCCGAAAGAAGGGATGGAAGAAGGGATACACACAGCATGGGGACCAGATGGAATCTGAGAGAGGCTGCGGGCTGCTTGATGGTGTATTCAGAGCCTGACTCTTGTTCCCGGTGATGTCCGGAGCTATGAAAGTGAGTGTCTTTTCTTTGTAGGGGTGGTGGGGGGTTGCCAATGTATGGGAGGCGGTGGTATTGGAAGGTTCTTTCGGGGGGAGGTGGCTGGGTGTTGTTGGTCAATGTCACTCATTGTGGGGGGAGGGGGGTGTTGATCAGTGTTAGGGTCTGTTCGTGGGGGGGCAATTTTTGTGATGCCTAGGGCAGCACGAAACCTAAATACACCACTGCTCCTAAGGGCAGTAAGAAAGTCTTGCTGAGAGAAAAAATTTTCACTTCTATCGTTATATTGATAGAAGTCGATAGTTGTCGCACTGTCGCACACATATCAGGCATTAATCCAATCATATGAATGTTGTCATATATATTGCATGGATGAGTAGTGATAATTATTGTTCTAAATATACTACAATGGAAGCAAAAGTACTGTTTTTTTTCCTTACATGTGTTTGGGTATTCTTTGCAAAGTGAATTTTCACCACATTCACCAAGCTATGGGAAAATTATCTGGCAAAGTGAAAATGCCCCATGCAAAGCAAACAGCCTATTTGTCTTTAGTATATCAACCCCTTTGAATGTAATCTGCCATGAAAGAACAACATGAGTTATTCAACATTCCCACGCTGGCATCTCAATACACTGTGTTGCAAAGACATCACAGGCAAAGGATAATGTTAATCAAAACAAATATTTCAAAGTAAAGATCAAAGTAAAAGAGATAAACACTATAACTGCATTAAGAACAATACTCTGCTTTTCAACCTAAACAAATGCCCCATACACTAAAATGTTTTACATTTTTGACAAACTTTTGAGGTTTGTTTTCTCCCAGCTTAGAAAAGTAAACTATTTTTATAATTTAGGTGGATCCAGACATAATTCACACTCCCTCAAACTTTCTGACTCAACGCTATAACGTCAACTTCTAAATGTTATCATGAATGCGTTCACATCGTAAATGTTCTTTTTATCTTTAAGAATTCAGGCATGGAAAGTGTGAATGGGAAGTATTTTTTGCTGTAAACAAGTGTGATGAATTGTGGTCACTGACTCACCAAAATATTACCTACACTACAGTGACACTTATATCCATAAACCTGGAAAATCAGTACAATCTAGACTATAACTTTGCCAAAGGAAACGCTCTTGGATCTGACATAAGCAGACACTCTGTAATACTGCATGTAAACCGCAATTTATCATGCCATGCAGCATGAAATCCAGAGATGACCGTGGGCTTCCACGCCACTGGCTGCCCTCCAACACTCACCACAGCCTGGGCAATGATACAGTGTTTCTTAGCAAATAGGAGCCTGAAACTGAAATGTGCCTCCTGCGTGGACTATATTAAGCAGAACACACCACACATTAACTGTGTAAAAATAAGAATGTCTATGTCTGCTTGTTAAGCTGTCTAGAAGGGCATTCATGTCAACTTGGCAGAAGGTTTTCATGTGTTGCCCATAAGAAAATGTTTTTATTTAAATATGCTTAAATAATTGTGCATATCCAAAAAATGTTAGACGTGGATCAGGCCAAATAGTACTGCCAAGCATCGACATCATAAATTGTAAGATGTCCACAACTAATGGCACTAGCAATATCACGTTATAGAAAGTCTAAAATAGATATCATGATGTGTTTTGTTAATGATTTCTTTCCTCTGTTAACTTTTGATTGAGAGAAAAGCAGATGATATTATGTGATGATCTCAAAGATCCATTTACCAAAGTGCAGTCTTAAGTGAATGGCAATGGCCGAAAGCAATGCTGGGAGAATTAAATAATTCATAACTGCATTTCTGCTTTCAGTTTTCTGGGTGTTCTCTGGGGCTATGCCAAAATATGCTGTTTGTAAGTTTACAGACACAAAAAAAGGGCATACCCATTGTGCTTTAAGTTACCCTTTCCATTCAACAGTCCACTTTAACCACTTCCCGACCGGCCGTTGTATATAAAGGTCCGGACGGTGGCACTGCAGGGTTGAGTGGCTATTTATAAACAACCTCCCCGCATCCTGCTTGTGCGCGCTACCCGGGAGCGCGCAGCACCACGATCCGGTGCCCGCTGTGCCCTCCGGACACACTGAAACACTGATCGTCAGACTAGACCTCTGTACGAGGTCCCGATCAGGTGATCACTGATTAGCCAATCAGTGATCACATGCAAAGTAGTAAGCAAGATATCACTTCTGACATCATTGCTTACTACGTGTGAAATCTGTGAATGATCACAGAGGTCACATGGTACAAGGCTATTCACAACAGCCTTGTACCATGTGACAAGCTATGACCAATCACAGCTCACTCAGTGGTTCTCAATGGCTGCAAGAATGCAGACAGAGAGAAAGAGAAATTATTGCTTTTACATCCTATATGGGTGTAAAAGCGATCAGTGTAAAAAAAAAAATCTTCATCACCCCCCAAAAGTAGTACAGTGTCACCATGGTGACACTGTACTGCTAGGGTGACAGTATGTAAAAAAAAAAAAAGAATGTTTAAAAACGATAATTTTTGGTTATAATATTATAAATATTTTTTTTTTTACTAAAAAGATAACGAAATAAATTTTGGCCAAGATTTATGATGAAATATTATTTATTTGCAAAATTTTATAAGAAAAACACTTTTTTTCAAAATTTTTGGACATTTTCATTTACATAGCATGTTTCATGACTGCGCAATTGTCATTCAAAGTGTAATAGCGCTGAAAGCTGAAAATTGCCCTGGTGAGGAAGGGGGTAAAAGTGTCCGGACTGGAAGTGGTTAAGATCTCCGGGAAGGCCTCATCATCATCATGGGGCTACATTTCTTGCAAGAGAGCACACTTTAATTAAACTCAGGCTGCCATGGGGACAGGGCTGAAACTAGGGAGAGGACATGTACCCCGGGTGCTGCATTGACAGGGGAGCCACTGCTAGGGTTGCCTGACAGGAATGCACTGGTGTGGGCATCCAGCACACCTGTCCCTCATCTCTTGCAGGGTGTCTAGGGTTTTACATGCCACTTTCTGCACATCTGTGGCAGCTGGCATTTCTCTCTGTTGGCAGCATGTAAAACAAACTGCAGAGCGGACTGAAGCCACCTTCACCACAGCTCTGACATTCTCATATACACTTTATTATGGACGGAGATTTAAAGGGGAGGGGGACACAGTGACCAGGAAGGGGGTGGAGTGGGGCAGGAAGAGTGTACACTTGGAGGTAGTATTTGGGGGGGGGGGGGGATAAGAAGATATTTTTGCTGGGGGGGACTTTGGAAGGGGGGGGGGGGGATTCGAAATCCCCCCACCTTCCAGCGTATTTTACCAAAGCCCCCCAAAATAAAATTAAAAAAAATAACAATAAAACGACTATTGCCATCGTGCACTGCCCTAATGACACTGTCCACACACCATCTACTGCCGTACTGACACTATCCACTACCCTAATGACACTATCCACACACTGTCCACTGCCCTACTGACACCATCCACTGGCCTGCTGACACTGTCCACTGCTCTACTGACTGACACTGTCCACTTTTAAGGTAGGCTAAGTGCATATTTTTACAATGACATTTGTTTTATTAATCTAAGCATATTTGATGGGTACAAGAATGCTTTTGTTTTATTTAACCATGCTCCTTTAAGCCTGTCCCACTGTTAATGCAATTTGGCCACACCCACTGCTTACCTCAGTGCACTACGTGAGCTACATTACTACTCTCCTTAGGGCACCCAAATGTGTTCCAGGTCTTTTACAATCCTATAGTGTATACTGCAATAAACATAGTTGCCATACACCGTTGAAGTGTTTGGGATTGGCTTGAAGAATATATGGCAACACTAGACACCATGCCAGAAGAAAACAGCAGGTAGAGAGTGCAAGCCTTGCCTCTGTGGCAGGTTAGGAGGGGTGCCATGGCTACAAAAGAAGAGAGCCCAAAAGTGAGTCCGTGTACATTTGTCAATTTCAGAGTCCCCTTATTTGACATCACTTATATGAACAAAAAAAATCCTTGTTTTTGCGCAAAGTTTGCTAAAAAGGGTGTATAGCAGTCTGCAGAGGGTTCATTCATAATTTTTATGTTAACATGTGATCACACCACTTTAGCACCTGATGGTGTATATAGGTGTGTAAGGTATTGGGATTAGAGCACAGGTATACCTTATCCCTACCTAAAGACTACACATCTGTTTGCAGCCTCTCTGTGCCAACACACCCAAGTGTTTGAGAATGTTTAAGGAAGAAAAGACGACACATATTCAGCCCACCTGTTATTGATTGACAGCCCAAGCTAATTCTGCTAGCTAAATATGAAGGCGCATGCGAGGAACATGCAGTCCCACTGGCAGCTGAATAGGACAGAGGGTGGGCATAAATCAATTGCAACTAAAAGCATTACAAGCAGGGTACTTTAAATTAATGTAATAACTGAATGTATTATATGCTTTTAAATACAGAGTCTGCTTTTTTTCTTTTTTTTTTACAAAGATGAAATACTATTTTAACTATGCTCATAGTATTAGACTGACAGCACTATTCAAAGCGATAAAGTCTTGATTGGCCCAGAGTGCCAACCCTTTATTTTCCAGTGAGTTTCCAGAACTGGAGAGATACCTATACTAGCTTTATGTAAAGAGATATATATATATATATATATATATATACATACACTATATTGCCAAAAGTATTGGGACACCCCTCCAAATCATTGGATTCAAGTGTTCCAATCACCTGCATGGCCTCGGGTGTATAAAATCAAGCACCTAGGCATGCAGACTGCTTCTACAAACATCTGTGAAAGAATGGGTCATTCTCAGGAGATCAGTGAATTCAAACGTGGTACCGTGATAGGTTGCCACCTGTGAGCAGCTGCAGTGAGCAGCTGCATCCAAGCCTTACATCTCCAAGTACAATGCAAAGTGTCAGATGCTGTGGTGTAAAGTACCTCTGAACTGTAGAGCAGTGGAGATGTGTTCTCTGAAGTGACGAGTCACACTTCTCTGTCTGGCAATCTGATGGATGCGTCTGGGTTTGGCAGTCGCCAGTAGAACAGTACTTGCCTGACTGCATTGTGCCAAGTTCGGTGGAGGGAAATTATGGTGTGGGGTTGTTTTTCAGGGGTTGAGCTTGATCCATTAGTTCCAATGAAGGGAACTCTTAAGGCGTCAGCATACCAAGACATTTTGGACAATTTCATGCTACAAACTGTTTGAGGACGGTCCCTTCCTGCTCCAACATGACTGGGCACCAGTGCACAAGGTCCATAAAGACATGGATGAGCAAGTTTGGGGTGGAGGAACTTGACTGGCCTTGCTAGAGTCCTGACCTCAACCCGATTGAACACCTTTAGGATGAAATAGAGCGGAGACTGTGAGCCAGGCCTTCTCATCCAACAACAGTGCCTGACCTCACGAATGCGCTTCTAAAAGAATGGTCAAACCTTCCCATAGACACATTCCTAAATCTTGTGGACAGCCTTCCCAGAAGAGATGAAGCTGTTATAACTGCAAATAGTGGGCCAGCTCAATATTGAACACTACAGACTAAGACTGGGATGCCATCAAAGTTCATGTGCATGTAAAGGCAGGCATCCCAATACTTTTGGCAATATAGTGTTTTGTTTTTTTTTCTAGTAAATACATAATTGAATAAAATGTATTGTACCTCAAATTGTTAGGTAAAAATTAGTTGCAGCAATTAGGAAATCCTACTCTTCGCATTGAAATAGTCTTGTGGACTCACTCTGACATTGCGATGGATGCAATTACTAAAATGTAGTTGTCAAAATAAGAAACATAGGGTGCTTTAAAATAAAATACGGTACTGTAAAACAAAAATAAGAATGCACTTAGTGACTAGCACCCTCAATGAACCTTTAAAGGAGAACATTTGGGTTTAAAAAAAAACAAATATACACACTCACATCTATGTTGTAGCACTGGTCTGATGCTGCAGCAGTATCCCGCCAGCACTAAGGCCGAGAACAGAGAGATTTCATGACTGCTGCTGCAGCATAACTGTTAGTCACTTCTCCTGTCTGCCCCTCCATCACTCAATGGAACGCTAGGCAGGGGAGGAGGTGGGAGCAGCTGGGCCCAAACCCTGCATTGAGAGGCTGAGCCAGCTGTCAGCCAGGCATCGGGTGGATCCCAACAATATGTTTGTGATCCTTCCAGAGCCTAGAGCGACAGCAATGGCAGTTGACAACGGTTTTAGCCTCTTCTTCCTCAATTCTTGGTCACAGGACAGCAAACTAAGTGCACTCCTGTGACCCACATCAGAAGCATGGCCACTTACCAGGAACATTTCTGATCACAAAGATGTTTATAGTTCATACTAGTTTATAAAATGCATTAATTAGCTGTTCCAATTATCATGAGTATCTCGTACTTTAATGAACATAAGCCTGCACAATAATTTTTGTGAACTGTCTGTCTAGTCAGGAAAATAATATAAAAATAATTTGAAAGTTAAGATACTCACAATGACTGAACTGAGATGACAATTGATCCAGAGCAGCAGTCCTGAGTGGGAGAGACCCTTCAGTGGATTGTTCCCCAAGAAGTATTTTCTTAGAGCTGGAGAAATACTTTGGCTTAATCTGAAATTGCTGGGTATGCCCATGTTGGAGGTTCATGGTTCGGGTCTGTGGAAGTACCATCCTGTGTAATGCAAAGATAAACAAATGAATGGTGTTTTATTACAATAATATGACAAAACTAAACGTTTTGCAGTAAACAGAGTATCACTTCTAATAATTATTCCTTATCTGTTTAACCATGATCGTTCTTTGCTTTTAGGAATGCTTGTACCCTTTATGCTGAAAGTGTATCAGAAATGCAGCATTAAGTTCTAGCAACATTTGATAGATTATACCCTGTGACATTGTTCCAGCATCACAAGCTTCAACACAGCTTTCACAACAAGCTTTCAACTTGGATAGAGTAGGGGAAGGTAAGAACCACAGTTTGTGGGTTTTTTTGCCATCAATATCTCATTAGGAAAAATTCCCTCCATTTCCTGTCCTGTAGGCTTAACAGAAAGTGAAAGCATTTCCTTTCAAAGTGAAGGAAATCCTTACTGAGACAACTGTCACAGGAACAAGTGTCCCCATTGGAAGATATCCCCCTTTATTCTTGTTCTGGTGGTTTGTCACAAATTTGGATTAACCCTCACTTTATGGTATTGGTGATCAGGACATTTGAAGAGAGTGAAACTCCTCATGAGGACACAGAAAGCAACAAAAAAATGCAGTGGTTATAAACCCCCACCACTCTATCCAAATCTGGAAATAAAGTTTTCCCTATAGTTATACTTTAAAAAAGTACAGCACAGGAATGTCCTTATCCTTGAAAATGCCTATAAAATCCTTTACCGATGGTACTATACGCCTGCCCGTCTAGCTACTTTTATACCTACATATTCCCCGGTTTGTTTTCGGGGATGCCAACAATTGGGCACCATGGCCCACATCTGGTGGACTTGCCCCAAAGTAAACAGATTATGGATTAGGGTGTATGCCCTCCTTCACACTATGCTTCACGCAGACATTAAACGTAATCCGTATGAAGCACTTTTATTTAAACCATTGGAGGGCCTTCTCCGTTCTGAACGGCAGCTGGCATCACACTTATTTGTGGCAACGAAGTTGACAATTGCGAGAGCTTGGAAGACTCCTCTTCTTAGTTTTGAAGCTGTCAAAAACCAGATGAATTTCATAATGGTCAATGAAAAACTGACGGCCATATTGTTGGATACCCATACAAAATTTTTATAAGTATGGCGTCCCTGGCTGGATATAGCTCAACCTTCGAGATTCGACCAGTCCCTTCTATCGATATGAGGATGGATTCTATCGTAATCGCCTAGGAGCCCCTTGGGTTTTTTTTTTGTTGTTGTTGTTGTCCTTGTCTCTCTACTGATTGTCCTTTTCTAATCTCCTTTCCAAGCTACTCTTAATCATATTTTACGGATTGAGTTTCCTGTTCTATATGCTACATCTGCAGTACTATCTATGTACCCCAGACTTCTTTTAGGTACCTAGGGTTTGGGACCGGTCTCACTTCTTAGAAAGGTTTCCCTTTGTGTCTGTCCTGTTTTGTATAATGTTGATGCAGCAAAACTTTCTTTTGAACTCACATTATTATGGACCCAAAAAGGTTTGCTAATAGTTCCTCACCAACTCTTTCCCTTATCTTTGTTTTTATGAAGCACCTATGTAAAATTTTTCTTTTCAACTTATGCCTTTATCAATGTATGATTTAAATCGGTTTCCATTTATCCAGTACAATTTATATCTGATGACCATTGAATCTGTGACTCGAATGTTTATTTATCTCTGCTTCATCTATAATAAAAAACTTTTTGTAAAAGAAAAAAGTACAGCAGCAGAGCCTCCTGTGTGTATAGTCAGATCAGCTGATTTGCTGCAGGAAATGCCAGTGGGGCCTTGGGAGGAGAGGATATCCATGTACGCCAATGATACTCTCGTATACCTTAGAGACCATACCTTCTCCCTACGATTTGCATTGGGAATTATACACAGCTTTCGTGCCTACTCTGGAATTTGGGTTAATTGGGATAAATCTTTAGTATTCCCCCTCAGGACCTCCCTGTCCACTCCCTTTGCCCCACTAAAGGCAGTATCTACATTCAAATACCTGGGGTTGGTGGTACAACATGATCTCTTCCGCTATTTTGACAATAACATACCACCTCTTCTTGGCCAGCTTCACAGCAAATGCTCAGCGTGGATGACTCTTCCCCTCAGCCCCATTGGCTGAATAGATATTTTTACCTAAATTCCCTTTTTTTTTTTTCGGGAAACCCCTACGCCCATTCTGAAATCTTTCTTTATTAAGAAGGACCAAACTATTTCCTCCTTTCTCTGGGCTGCAGCGATCCCCAGACTCACCAAATCTGTCTTGCATCTACCTTTGGATCGAGGCGGACTGGCCTTACCCAATATTTTGATCTACTACTGGGCAGCTGTCCTGGTGAGGGTGAGTTGGTGGTTCTTCGAGCCATGCGATAATGCCGCTGTGACTTTGGAAGCTGCTCTGCTGGGTTCTCATGCTGAGCGCAGCAATCTATCCTTTTGGAGCCCAAACTCGAACCCTGCTTTCACTGCTTCCATAAAAATGACCATACTGGTCTGGCCCCAGGCTGGAGCTCAACACAAAGCTGAGGACGCTTACTCCTCACATACTCCCATATGCTGAAACCCTGCTCTACCTCATCTGACGAGTGTACCAGATCCTTCCCTCTGGGCCAGACATGGGATCAAGGTACTGAGGCACACTATACCTCTAAGCTCCCTATTACCTTTTGATGTGCTCAGCTGTACCTTCCAATTGCCTAACAACATGCTGTCTACAACTCCATCATGCAGTTATTGCCCAGTTCCTGAGGCCAATTACTCTAACCTCTGACTCAATCAAAGGTCAACTGACTGAGGATAATTTACCTAAACCATAATCTTCATTATACTGCCAACTCTTTCCCCTGACCATACCTAGGATGTCTCCCTCCATAGGGAATAGCACTCAGACTTTCCACTGCTGTCTGAGGATGACTGGGAGGAATGCCAACTACAATTTGTTTCTAACACAATTTTTGCTAGAGATCGGTTCCTCTAACTGAAGTTCATTCATCACATCTACTATACCTAGCAAAGGCTAGATACCATTAACCTAACAATTCTGATGTATGTCTTAGGTGTGGCAGTGATACTGGTATCCCTTTCCAGGTTTTCTGCTCATGCCCTAAATTACAATACTATTGAAAGGAGGTAGTTGATACCATCAACGCAGTGGGTAACTTTTCACTTCCATTAGATCCAGTTATCTTGCTGTTGAGGCTCACGGAGCTCATGGAGGCTTCCAAACATGAAAAGCTGTTTGTATTCTTTTCGGCCTATTACACTAGAAGGGAAATTCTAAGTTTAAATCCTCAGCTTTTGTCATGGTGTAGTTTGAAGGCAGCAATAAATGGGACCCTCCTCTAATACAAAGTTAAATATGCCAGTAAAAATTGCCCCTAGGAATTTGACAAGATTTGGAGCAACTAGATTGGTGCACAGGGTCTGACTTTTGTTCTTTTCCCTATTATTTGTTTAATACTGTGGTGCTAGATGTGGTTGTATCCCGTTTTCTCCCTACACCCCCCGTCCTCTTCTTTACTCCTCTTCCTCCCCGACCCTTGCTTTCCCTCCCCTCCCTTCTCTTTCCGTCCTAGCTCCCCACCTCCACACACTCTTTCCCTCTGCAGCCCCCCCCCCCTTTTCCCTTCCCCCACATTCCCTACACCCAACTATGACCTAATACTTTTTTATACTGTTCTTAGAATGAGTACTATAACCCACACTGAGTGTCTTCTACTTATATATCATTTGGTGAAAGGCTTATGTGAAACTATATGTTTACAACTATTGTATTTGATGAAACATGATTTACCATCTTGCTGTTTTGCTCATAGTGTACCTTTTGTATGTTTGTACAAATTTCTAGTGATAATTAAGGCTGATTTTTTTAAATAACAAACATGTCATACTTATCTGCTCTGTGCAGTGGTTTTGCACATAGCAGCCCAGATCCTCCTCTTCTCAGGTCCCCTGCCGAGTGCCCCCATGTATTATTACTGCAGACTACACTGTAAAACTGGGAGTTTTATGCAAAAGTCAGGATTCTTAGTCTGCATACTAAGATTTAGGAGCCAGACGCTATATTTTCAGATGGAAATGATGATGGCCAACTATATATTTATTTCAAGACAGGTTTTCTTTAACATGCAGAATAGAAGATTAAATAAGAAAACAATTAGCGAAGTCTTAGAAAGGTGTTCAAGCGGCTACAGAGTTTTTAATATCTTCATAGTGAACGTAGACGGTACATGCACTGTAATACCATTTTGTAAAAAACATGTCTTCTTATAAAAAATTATTTTTTTAAAAGATACCAGCAAACCATTATCAGACATTGGTAAGATATTTCACTTTAAAAGTGCAATATGCAGACCTTAACAGAAAATAGACTCATGGGTTGCTAATTATCGTGCTGAAACTAGCGTGGGAGCTGCATAAACAGATGCCTAAGCAATCTTCACTAACGTAATCCCCATGTCAATGAATGCATAAAGATGAAATAGTACTAAAAAGGCTGTGTCTATCAAAAATAATGTTAACAGACTAATCAGAAGGAGATACTGGCAGCCTACTAACATTCCTAGTCCATGTTACTCTTCCCGTCTCTTATTCATATGCATAACGACTGACTAATTAAAAGCATAACCTCAATGATACCAAATTAAGATTTTGAACATGTGAATCCATAAGTCCCCAACTATAAGAACATGAATCGCATTGTGGCCCCTTTAGAACTATAAACCTGTCTAACACTATGCTTTCATTAGAATAAAGTTTTTGACATGTCACTCACAATCTGATAGAAGTTGAGGAAGTCTGTTTAAAGATGCATATGGCAATCACATTTTGCTTGTCAGAACCAAACAATTTTCATGATACCTCTGGGTACCTGGAGCCCTTTGCCAGACAAGCAATTCAGAAAGGAGAAGGTTTTTTAATGTGTATTAAAAGTCAGCATTAGAAATACACAATGCCTTTAACCCCTGAAACTGCCACTGCAGTAAAGCTTACAACAGTGGCAGTCGGTGGTTTTTACATCCCCCGGCTGCTCTAACTGGAAGTGTGTGTACACTCCAAAAGCCAACTGTCAACTTTCTTAAAGTACAGCTGCCCAATTGTTTTCTGTGACCCCTGGACTGTACCTGTACTCCAGAGCAACCCCTCTTGCCCTTGCCATGCTTTCTGGGCTCAGCTCTCCCACCTGTGGGCCCGGAACCCACGTGACGATTCTCACCAAGTGGAGGGGAAGGAGACATCTGTTCGCTGATCTCCACTAGCTAGTATGAACCTGAAAGCAACATTGCTGGTGACATTTTCCCTGGCTCTTGCAACCAGGGAAGAAGCTAACAGAATATGATCTGAGCTCTATTATTCTCAGTGGAATGCATGTGAGACATTAGAGGTCTAAAAGACCCCTCATTTCTCATTAAAGACAACCTGTCTTAATATTATTATATTATATAGGAGATTTTTGTCTATATGAAATACATAAAGTTTTAGGAAAGTAAAAAAAGAATACAATTAATAAAACTAATGTTACACCTAATTATTTAAAACCATCCCCCCCAAAAAAAATGTTTAGATCGCCCCGCCTCAATGTGCATGCACACACAACCGTTAATTCCCCATTGGGGATCGCTACGTAGGAAAACTGCCAGAGTGACAGCAATAATTCTACAGCAAATATTCCCATAACTCTAAACTGATGAACTGTAGGGTTGTCTATGGAAAATACAGGGAACTGAACAATTTTGCTGTTTTTTTGGGGGGGCGCATATTTAAAATTTGACATATGTGATATCTTTTATATTTAAAAAAAAAAATTGTTGCATTTTCATGCCCTAAAATTAACCTTAACCGCTTCTGTAGATATACTGCTACAGTGCGGCACGAGTGTGCAAAATCACATATATACACGTGATTTTGCAATTCCATTCGTGGCCGCAGCTGTCAATCACCGGGTCCCGGCCAGTGATTACTCGCTGGCGCCTGGTGATTGCTGAACATCCCCGGGGAGGAGAGCTGTATGTTAACAATACAGTTCTCCTCCCTGTCAGCCCGTGCACACTGATTTACATGGCTGTGCACAGCACAGCCATCCAAAGCAGTGTGATTACAGTGAAGCACAGACACACAGACACAAGTAAAACAGCACACAGTTAACCCTTTGATCACTCCTCATGTTAACCCCTTTCTGCCCAGTGACATTAGTACAGTGTCAGTGCTTTTTTTTAGCACTGATCACCGCATTGGTATCACTGGGGATGTCAGTGACACCAAGTCAGTTCCCCCCAGTGTCAGAATGCCCTCTGCAGTCGCTGATTGCCACCATTACTAGTAAAAAAAAAATTCCAGTATCTATACCGCCATTTGTAAATGCTAAAATTTTCATGTAAACCATTTAATTTACACGTATTCTGATTTTGTTTTTAGAAAAGACGTAGCAGAATACATTTTGGCCTAAATTTATGCCAAAATTTGTTTTTTACTGGACTTGTTTAATAGCAAAAAGTAAAAAATATTGTTTTTTCTCAAAATTGTTGGTAAACAATTAAAGTAACGCAATGCTGTAACCAGGGGCAGACTGACAACTCATGGGGCCCCCGGGCAATAGGGGATCATGGGGCCCCTGTGTCCTTGCCCAAACTCAAAAAAGCCTATGAAAAAGGTACCAGGGGCATCTCATGGGGCCCCCTACTGACTCCAGGCCCTCGGGCAGTGCCCGAGTTTCCAAATGGTCAGTCCGCCCCTGGCCATAACACAAAAAATGGCCAGGTCAGGAAGGGGGGTAAATCCTCAGGAGGGCAAGTGGTTAATGTATTTTTTTACTAAAATTCTGCCTTGGATAGACCATTGTGCAAATATTGTGTAACATAAAAATGTAAACTGTCTCTATTTTATTCTCCAGGGTCTTTGCTTTTAAAAATATATATTGTTTGGGAGTTTTAACTAATCTTCAGAACTATAATGATTTTTTACACAAGCATGCAAAACCGCTCTGACAGAGAAAGGGTTAAATAGCAAGCCTGGGGAGGTCTTAAACCTGCATGTAAATTTGCCCACCTGTATGATGTGTCCTGTAAAAGTGATATATATATGAAAAAAACTAATGCCACTAAATGACAGTTCCTGGCCAGCCTGCTTCTGTTTATAGAAAATGATATGGGATCCCCCTAAAAATCAATACCAGACCTCTTGCCACTGGGGTAATCCTCATAATCCATACCAGATTCTTAACGGTATGTGGCACAGTACACATTTTTTTATAAACAAGACCCTTTTGATCCTGTAGGGGACCCCACTCAAAAAAACAAAAAGAAAATTGCATTAAGTCCCAAACAAAATCCATACCAGACCCTTAGGTCTGGTATAGATTTTGAGAGGAGCCCCACAAAAAATCAACAGAAAGGGGTCAGTTTTAATGCCCACTGTTCCAAAATATTGATGGGGATAAGTGCATCCTGGTGGATGTGGGTGCCTGTGGAGGAGAACTTGTTAGGATCACATAGTACCACTGTCACCCTTACACAAAAAAAATTTAAAATAGTCAATACTGTATACAGCCATCATAGTAAAAGTCTTTTATTAAAAAAATAGAAACAAACACTACCCCTCGATGTAAAGCGGTGTAGATCCTGGTGGATGGGAAGCTGTCATTTACTGGTGACAGTGATACTTCCACTAAGCTCCTGGTCACAGGAAAGCCGATCTTGAAATCGTGCGACTTACAGTGAAGTCGCACGATTTCAAAATAGGGTGACCTGCCGATTTCAGTTGCAATTTGCAAGACTTCTGACACAGATGTCTATGCACATTGCAACAAAAGTAGTGCATGCACTACTTTAGAAATCGGTGCGGCTCCGACCAAGTCGGAACTGCACCGATATGACCGCTCTAATAACGGGACAATACGGTGCGACTTGGCATACGAATTGCAAGTCGCATGGCATGACAAGTAGCACCCGATGTGACCGGGGTGTAAATGAATGACGAATGATGTGACGAGGTGAGATCTTGCATGGAGCCCCAGTCCGAGGGAGACTGACAGTCGTCTTTAGCCTCTTACATTTTCTAACAAATGCTCCAAAAGTTGATCTATTTTCACCAAGCTGCTTGGCAATTGCCCTGTAGCCCTTTCCAGCCTTGTGGAGGTCCACAATTTTGTCTCTGGTGTCTTTTGACAGCTCTTTGGTCTTGCCCATGGTAGTAGTTGGCGTCTGACTGACTGTGGGGTAGACAGGTGTCTTTAAAGAGCTCAGACAGGTGCTACTAAGTTATATTAATGAGTGGAGCAGAGGAGAACTTTTTAAAGGCACAGTAACAGGTCTTTGAGAGCCAGAATTCCTGCTGTTTCTTAGGTGTTCAAATACTTATGTTCAGCAGTACAAGACAAATAAATTCTTTAAAAATCATACAATTTGATTTCCTGAATTTTTTTTTTAATTCTGTCTCTCAGAGTGGGAATGCACCTACAATATGAATTTCAGACCCCTCCATGATTTCTAAGTGGGAGAACTTGCAAAATCGCAGGGTGTTCAAATACTTATGTTCCTCACTGTATATGTCACCATCAATTTAAACAGCACTTTACATACATATTGTACATTCACATCAGTCCCTAACCCTCAAGGGGCGTACAATCTAAGGTCCCAAACTCACATTCATACATACACATACTAGGGCCAATTTAGATAGGATCCAATTAACCTACAAGCATGTCTTTGGAGTGTGGGAGGAAACCCACAGAAAGTACCCAGAGGAACGCAGGCATAGGGAGAACATGCAAACCCAGGCAGGTGGTGCTATGGTTGGGAATTGAACCAGCGACCCTAGTGCTGCCAGGTGGAAGGGCTAACCATTTAGCCACTGTGCTGCCTACTCCCTATAATCTAATAGACTTATGTGTTATAAATTGAGATTCTGTACTGTAATGTGTTTTGTTAATTATTTTACATACGTTCCATATTCCATAGCAGATCTTTGTAATTATTATGTTAAAATCAAATTACTTCTTACACAGCTGCCAGTCCAGAATCTCCTTGGGCTTTATGTAGCATGCTAGCCAGTTGTGGGTAATGTTCTGGTGCTTTTCTTTTGCTAGATGATGACCACCAAGTCTTTTAGACTGAGAGATTTAGTTCAGGATGTAATATGGTAGTCAAAAATGGACCACTCACTGGAAGCCTCCTTTACTTTCAGATTCCACCATTTCCTGAATGACTTAAATCCAGTTAAAGAGGTATAAAGGCAACTGTAATTCAATTCCCAGCAGTGAATTTTGCAGAAAGGGTTAATTTACAGTAATTTATTGCTGGTTCACAGCAATGAAAGAGATTAACACATCTGGTAGAGAATCCTACAGTTTCATGGTGATTTAGATGGTAGTAAAACACATACAAGAATGATTTTGTCTGCAATGATGCCTGCATTCCAGTACTGTCTTACACACACATATACATGCGCCTGCGCACACACACATAACCTCCTAACATATTTCAACTGAATAATGAGAGACATATGTGACAGGCATAGATATTCTTACACACATAGAGGCTTTTAAGATCTGACTGAGGAAAGGATGCATTCCTTCTACTGTGGCTTAGGTACATGAAGAGGAGTCTTAGCACTACAATTTGTTTAACATGCAATAAACATAGAAGGTGTGGTACTTTTCAGTACTGTAAATTATTTTCTTAATGTTAGGATTTAAAATATTTTTTTAATTCAATAAACATTCTATTGCACAGGTTAGCATAATTAATTGCAGGCACATTATATTATTGATTTTTGAATAATATTTTGTATATACAATTAGTATCATGTATCAAATGTTATTGGGCCTAAAAATACCACTAGTTTATGGCTGCCATTAATATTATGTTCTAAAATATTGTGAGGAAGGTAGAAAACAGTGCCATTTTATGTTTGAGTTAAATAGAATTTCATCAAAACAAAAGCTAATTATTTTTATTATTATAATTCAGGATTTATATAGCGCTAACAGTTTGCGCAGAGCTTTACAACATGAGGGCAGACAGTACAGTTTCAATACAATTTAATACAGCAGGAGTCAGAGGGCCTTGTTCATTAGAGCTTACATCCTAGGCAGGGGTGGACTGACCATTTGGAAACTCGGGCACTGCCCGAGGGCCCGGGGTCCATAGGGGGCCCCATGAGATGCCCCTGGTACCTTTTTCATAGGCTTTTTTGAGTTTGGGCAAGGACACAGGGCCCCATGATCCCCTATTGCCCGGGGGCCCCATGAGTTGTCAGTCCGCCCCTGATCCTAGGATATAACTATTTACTGTATGTATATACACGCTATAATTATAATGTAATTCATTTACAAAGAATGGCGACTGAACACGCAGTATTTATGTGAAATTAACATTTTTATAAGAAAAATACCACAGGTTAAATTTCCTTTTTACCAGCAATTATTGGGTACCTACTAAAAAAAATTTTTTCCTGATATTGAATGCTCCAAATCATTTTCATATCCACATGCTCACATGCACCTGGATATACATACAATAACACTCCTTTCAAATGCACGTCTGCACAAAATGGAGAATAGGTACAGAGTTGCCAGAATCAAGGATTGTCAAACTTAAAGAGGAATTTCACCCAACCAAGTTACATTTACAGTATCTCACAGAAGTGAGTACACCCCTCACATTTTTGTAAATATTTTATTATATCTTTTCATGTGACAACACTGAAGAAATGACACTTTGCAACAATGTAAAGTAGTGAGTGTACAGTGTGTATAACAGTGTAAATTTGCAGTCCCCTCAAAATAACTCAACACACAGCCATTAATGTCTAAACCGCTGGCAACAAAAGTGAGTACACCCCTAAATGGAAATGTCCAAATTGTGCCCAAAGTGTCAATATTTTGTGTGGTTACCATTATTTTCCAGCACTGCCTTAATCCTCTTGGGCATGGAGTTCACCAGAGCTTCACAGGTTGACACTGGAGTCTTCCACTCCTCCATGACGACATCACGGAGCTGGTGGATGTTAGAGACCTTGCGTTCCTCCACCTTCCATTTGAGGATGCCCCACAGATGCTCCATAGGGTTTAGGTCTGGAGACATGCTTGGCCAGTCCATCACCTTTACCCTCAGCTTCTTTAGCAAGGCAGTGGTCATCTTGGAGGTGTTATCATGTTGGAATACTGCCCTGCGGCCCAGTCTTCGAAGGGAGGGGATCATGCTCTGCTTTAGTATGTCACAGTACATGTTGGCATTCATGGTTCCCTCAATGAACTGTAGCTCCCCAGTGATACAACACTCATGTAGCCCCAGACCATGACACTCCCACTACCATGCTTGACTGTAGGCAAGACACACTTGTCTTTGTACTCCTCACCTGGTTGCCACCACACACGCTTGACATCATCTGAACCAAATAAGTTTATCTTGGTCTCATCAGACCACAAGACATGGTTCCAGTAATCCATGTCCTTAGTCTGCTTGTCTTCAGCAAACTGTTTGTGGACTTTATTGTGCAACATCTTTAGAAGAGGCTTCCTTCTGGGATGACAGTCATGCAGACCAATTTGATGCAGTATGCGGCTTATGGTCTGAGCACTGACCGGCTGACCCCCCACCTCTTCAACCTCTGCAGAAATGCTGGCAGCACTCATACATCTATTTCCCAAAGACAACCTTTGGATATGACGCTGAGCATGGGCACTCAAATTCTTTGGTCGACCATGGCGAGGCCTGTTCTGAGTGGAACCTGTCCTGTTAAACTTCTGTATGGTCTTGGCCACCATGCTGCAGCTCAGTTTCCGGGGCTTGGCAATCTTCTTATAGCCTAGGCCATCTGTCTGTAGAGAAACAATTCTTTTTTTCAGATCCTCAGAGACATGTTGAACTTCCAGTGAATAGTATGAGAGAGTGAGAGTGATAACACCAAATTTAACACACCTGCTCCCTATTCACACCTGAGATCTTGTAACACTAATGAGTCACATGACACCTGGGAGGGAAAATGGCTAATTGGGCCCAATTTGGACATTTTCACTTAGGGGTGTAGTCACTTTTGTTGCCAGAGGTTTAGACATTAATGGCTGTGTGTTGAATTATTTTGAGGGGACAGCAAATTTACACTGTTATACAAGCTTACACTCACTACTTTACACTGTAGCAAAGTGTCATTTCTTCAGTGTTGTCACATGAAAAGATATAATAAAATATTTACAAAAATGTGAGGGTTGTACTCATTTCTGGGAGATACTGTAAATGCCCAATCACTAATAATTGTCCCTGTTAAAAAATAAATACTTATTAGTCCATGAAGTCCAGCGCGGGCTTCCTGACAGCCAAAATTCTTCTTCACCTATCTGCTTCAATGCCACTATCTTGACATGAGACCCTATAGACCTTGCAGCATATCCATACATGCACAAGACATCACACTGAAACACTGTACATCTCATCCCCATCTAGGCAAGGATTCAGGAAGTGAAAAATGGAAAATTATAAAAACTTATTTATTGTTTAAAAAAATTTCCTATTGTGTAAGAGAGAGGGGAGGAAATGCTATTCATGGGTGAAGATCCTCTTTAATCTCCAGGTAGGTAGTTGTGGAAGCTGTGATTGCTATTATTGGAAAGGGTGAAAGCAGTACTGGAAATTCTAAGATTCATCTAATCCTAGCATACAGACCCAGAAGATATCAAATTGCTGAATATGCAAAAAAGATACATCACTCCAAATCAGGTTTCTCCAAACTGCTTTAGGAGGTGTGGACAGGCAAAAACCATGTACAATATTTAGTAGATTTACCCCATATATCATAGAATTTGTGTCTGTCTTCATGATTTATGCTTCCATCCTATGTAATTTACAGGAATCATCCATAGAGTCCCTTTTGAATATGGAAATACCAAATATTCCCAAAGCATCCCAAAATTATTTTTTCACACCAACAAAATTGCTTTAGCTTGATTTTGAAAGATTACCACGATTCATTTTGTTCTGGTGAAATCCAAACTCCTTTTGGGAAGTATATATAATGGAAAGTTTTCCAGCATACCCAATTATGAAGGCAGTTAAATATGTTATGCCCTTCTAGACCCAGTATTATACCCTGCAGATCTCTGGGGTTCTCTAGAAGCACAGACCAACTAAGTATAGAATTCCTTCCTTTTCCTCTTGTGTGTTGAGAGATGGTGAGAGAGAGAGAGCACATTTTCTGTGAAGATTTTTGCAAGGTTTTTTCAAGTTATGTCTGCTTTAACAGCCATGATTGGTGTTACAGTCACTGCCATGTTAAGGAGGAGAAGTTTGAGACATCCTAAACATCATTCTTTCATTTTTCAATTGCTAAATAAAATTGAAACAAAAGGGCAGTTTTGGATCTTATAATTTGATCTGTGAGTTTACCAGGCAAATTCTTTTACAGTCATGGCCAAAAATATTGGCACACCTGCATTTCTGTCAAACAATGCACCACTTCGCCCAGAAAATTGTTTCAATTACAAATGTTTAGGCATTCTTATGTGTATTTCTTTTGTTTGTATTGGTATGACACAGAAAAGGTGGAGAAACAAAAAGCCAAATATGACACATTCCACACAAAACCCCAAAAATGGACTGGACACAATTATTGGCACCTTCTCAAAATTTTAAGAAATAATTGCATTCCAATTTGTGATGCTCCTGCAATTTGTAATTAAACCTGTATCAATTAACAGATGCTAACATATATCACACCAGCAACCAGTTAAAATGGTGAAAAATTGACTCAACTTTTCTGTTGTGTGTCTCTGTGTGCCAGATGGAGCATGGAGAAGAGAAAAAGCAGCAAAGAATTGTCTGGGGATTTGAGAACAAATATTTTGGAAAAGCATGGACAATCTCAAGGTTACAAGTCCATCTCCAGAGATCGTGATGTTCCTATGTCCACTGTGCGCCACACTGTCAAGAAGTTTACAGCCCATGGCACTGTAACTAATCTCCCTGGACATGGAAGAGAAAAGTTGATCAAAGATTGCAACAAAGGATTGTTCAAATGGTGGATGAAGAACCTCGATCAACTTCCAGAAAAATTCAAGCTGACCTTGGGGCACAGGGTACAACTGTGTCAGCTGGGGTGCAGTGTAGGGCCCAGTGTCAGAAAGCTGGGTCTCCGTCAATGACCCAAAGTACACGTCAACAAGCACCCAGAAATGGTTTAAGACAAAGCACTGGTGAGTACTGAATTGACCATAAATGAGTCCAGATCTAAATCCCATAGAGCACCTGTGGAGAGATCTCAAAACAGCAATTGGGAAAAGGAACCCATCTAATCTGAGAGAGCTGGAGCAGTTGGCGAAAGAGGAGTGGTCCAAATTTTCAGTAGAGAGGTGTAAGAAGCTCACTAATGGTTATAGGAAGCGATTAATTTCAGTTATTTTTTCCAAGGGGTGTGCTGCCAAATATTAACCCCTTGACGCTTACCGCACGCAAATTAGCGACCTCACAAAACTGGGCTTTTTTCCGTGGGCCCACCATCTTTCTGCTGGGAGCACGCCGCATGGCACACTCCCAGCACAAGGACCAGGGTGTCACTGAAAGTGCAGGGTCCTGTTCTAACGATTGGGACCCTGAACTCCCAACTCCAAGTCACTTGATCGCTGTGATAGCCTCTGATTGGCTGTCACAGTGATCAGTCACTGTGAAGTCTGCCCCCTTTGTTTTCTCTCTCTGAATGGAGGAGAGAGATACATTGTATTTCCTTGTCCTTAAAGAGAGAGAAAAAAAACAAGTGAGTGTAAAAAAAATAAATTAAATAAATAAATAAAAATAAACAAAAATACCTAGAACAAGGTTTGATCTAGGTCTCTGCCAAGGTTAGTGTTTTGGTCAAGGTCAGGGTCAAAGGTCAGGGCCAGTTTAGTTTTTTTTGGCCAGGTTTTTTTTTTTTTAAATTAGTATCAGTGTCAGTGACAATATATATATATATACAGTCAGGTCCATAAATATTGGGACATCGACACAATTCTAACATTTTTGGCTCTATAGACCACCACAATGGATTTGAAATGAAACGAACAAGATGTGCTTTAACTGCAGACTGTCAGCTTTAATTTGAGGGTATTTACATCCAAATCAGTGTAGGAATTACAACAGTTTGCATATGTGCCTCCCACTTGTTAAGGGACCAAAAGTAATGGGACAGAATAATAATCATAAATCAAACTTTCACTTTTTAATACTTGGTTGCAAATCCTTTGCAGTCAATTACAGCCTGAAGTCTGGAACGCACAGACATCACCAGACGCTGGGTTTCATCCCTGGTGATGCTCTGCCAGGCCTCTACTGCAACTGTCTTCAGTTCCTGCTTGTTCTTGGGGCATTTTCCCTTCAGTTTTGTCTTCAGCAAGTGAAATGCATGCTCAATCGGATTCAGGTCAAGTGATTAACTTGGCCATTGCATAACATTCCACTTCTTTCCCTTAAAAAACTCTTTGGTTGCTTTTGCAGTATGCTTTGGGTCATTGTCCATCTGCACTGTGAAGCGGCATCCAATGAGTTCTGAAGCATTTGGCTGAATATGAGCAGATAATATTGCCCGAAACACTTCAGAATTCATCCTGCTGCTTTAGTCAGCAGTCACATCATCAATAAATACAAGAGAACCAGTTCCATTGGCAGCCATACATGCCCACGCCATGACACTACCACCACCATGCTTCACTGATAAGGTGGTATGCTTAGGATCATGAGCAGTTCCTTTCCTTCTCCATACTCTTCTCTTCCCATCACTCTGGTACAAGTTGATCTTGGTCTCATCTGTCCATTGGATGTTGTTCCAGAACTGTGAAGGCTTTTTTAGATGTCGTTTGGCAAACTCTAATCTGGCCTTCCTGTTTTTGAGGCTCACCAATGGTTTACATCTTGTGGTGAACCCTCTGCATTCACTCTGGTGAAGTCTTCTCTTGATTGTTGACTTTGACACACATACACCTACCTCCTGGAGAGTGTTCTTGATCTGGCTAACTGTTGTGAAGGATGTTTTCTTCACCAGGGAAGAATTCTTCGGTCATCCACCACAGTTGTTTTTCGTGGTCTGCCGGGTCTTTTGGTTTTGCTGAGCTCACCGGTGCGTTCCTTCTTTTTAAGAATGTTCCAAACAGTTGTTTTGGCCACGCCTAATGCTTTTGCTATCTCTCTGATGGGTTTGTCTTGTTTTTTCAGCCTAACGATGGGTTGCTTCACTGAGAGTGACAGCTCTTTGGATCTCATCTTGAGAGTTGACAGCAACAGATTCCAAATGCAAATAGAACACTTGAAATGAACTCTGGACCTTTTATCTGCTCATTGTAATTGGGATAATGAGGGAATAACACACACCTGGCCATGAAACAGCTGAGAAGCCAATTGTCCCATTACTTTTGGCCCCTTAACAAGTGGGAGGCACATATGCAAACTGTTGTAATTCCTACACTGTTCACCTGATTTGGATGTAAATACCCTCAAATTAAAGCTGGCAGTCTGCAGTTAAAGCACATTTTGTTCATTTCATTTCAAATCCATTGTGGTGGTGTATAGAGACACAAATGTTAGAATTGTGTCGATGTCCCAATATTTATGGACCTGACTGTATATATATATATATATATATATATATATATAAAGTAAATTGCGCACTATGGTTTCAGGGCTATACTACAGGTACAAACAACAACACACCTATGTGGTATCGTTGCGATTGTCAGGAGCAGGAGAAATTATTTTGGGTTGTTCTTCGTGGTAGATTATGGTAGTAGCAAAAAACATACAGCTAAATTTATAAAAAGGGTTTTTTTAACTATTTTGGGCCAGTTTTCCTTTGGCAATAAAAAATTAGGAGATATCCATTACCATTTACCACCAAATGAAAGCCCAATTTGTCCTGAAAAAAACAAGGTATAAACCACCTGGGTGTACAAAGTAGTTGTGATGATATGTACGGTTTTGCTAACACATGTCAAAGTTGCAAAATTGTGCTTAGGCGTTCAGATCTGTTTTAACTTTATGCGTGAATGGGGTTAGATTAAAGGTGCCAATAATTTTGTCCAGTCCATTTTAGGGGTTTTGCGTGGAATGTGTCAGATTTCGCTTTTTGGTTCCCTACTTTTTTATGTCAAACAAAAGAAATAAACATGAGCATGCCTAAACATTTGTAATTGCAACAATTTTCTTGGCAGACTGACAGAAATGAAGGGGTACCAGTTTTTTGGCCATGACTGTAGAAGAATTTGCCTGGTGAACTCACAGATCAAATGATAAGATCCAAAACTGTCCCCAATATTTTTGGCCATGACTGTACATTGTTCATTGAAAGTCAAGTGTCAAAATGCACTGCAAGTTTTTTTAACATAAAATTAATGTTTTTCATTTATCAAGCTATGGAGGCTGTGGTGATTAGTGAGTAGTGCAGGAAGTGTGAAATGAAAGTATGTGTGAATATCTGATTTCATTATCCAGTCATTACCATTTACCCAAGTACCCAATCATGTGTAGATGAAATAGCTCTTAGGCTATGTTCACACCTATGCAGTTTGCATTTGATCCATTTCTGCAGCGCTTTTTGCAGTGCGTTTTTGCACATGCTTTTTTGATGTAGTTTTTAAAGTGTTTTGCATTTTTAGGGGGTTTTTTTGGCCAACTTGTTGCTGGGCAGATTAAAAATGCAAAATGCATAAAAAATGTGTCTCCATTGAAGTCTATTGAAGCAAAACACCCTGTTTTGCGTTTAAAAAAGTCTCTGACCATTTCCAAAAATAACACTGGTTAAAAACGAGGAAATTTGAGCTTCACCCATAGGAAATCATGTTAAATGGACTGTAGTGCGTTTCTGCATAATGCAAAATTCAACCCAAAACACTTAGGTGTGAACCTGTGCAGAAGCCATTCTTTATATAGAGATTAAATCTCTTTTCTTCTTCCCGCCTCTTCTCAAGAGAGAATAAATTCAGTTCATACCATATTAACCACTTCCTGTCCGGCCCATGTATATAAGTGCAGTGCAGGAGCGGGTGGCCTTTTATAAACGTCCTCCCCGCTACACTGCTTGTGCGCGTTCCCTGGGAGCGCGCAGCACCGCGATCCGGTGCCCGCTGTATCCTGCATGATCACAGAGATCACATGGTACAAGGCTATTCACAACAGCCTTGTACCATGTGACAAGCTATGACCAATCACAGCTCGCACAGTATTTCTCAATGGCTGCAAGAATGCAGCCAGAGAGAAGGAGAAATTATTGCTTTTACAGCCTTACAGCCTATATGGGTGAAAAAGCAATCAGTGTAAAAAAAAAATGTAAAAAAAAATCTTCATCATCTCCCACAAGTAGTACAGTGTCACTATGGTGACACTGTACTGCTAGGGTGACAGTATGTTTAAAAAAAAAACACAAATAATAATATAAAAAAATAAAAATATAAAACATTTTTTTTTTAATTATAATTTCCTGTTATAAACTAATTGGGTTATTTTTTTTTTTTACTAAAAAGATAACTGAGTATATTTTAGCCAAGATTTATGAAGAAAGATTATTTATTTGCTAAATTTTATAAGAAAAACTTTTTTTTACATTTTTGGACATTTCATTTATATAGCAAAAAAAATTATAATCCCAGTGGTGAATAAATACAACCAAAATAAAGTTTTATCTGTCTGAAAAAAAAGCTAAAAAATTAATATGGATACAGTGTTGCATGACCGCGCAATTGTCATTCAAAGTGTGATAGTACTGAAAGCTGAAAATTGGCCTGGACAGGAAGGGGGTAAAAGTGTCCGGACTTGAAGTGGTTAAAAAAAAAGGTAATATTATTATATTAAAGCCCAATTCCAGGCTAAGGAGTCCCACTGCCCCAAAAGCCTTCCTCCCATACCTTGGGTCTCTGGTAATCTAATGACCCAATGTCCTCTTTTTTCTGCAGTGGGCAGTACTGAATGTTAAAGTTTCAGTACAGGGTGGGTTTATGATGTGCCCCCAGGGGTGTGTTCTTAATGCACTGGGCTCACAGTAAGTGGGGTTGAATGACACTAAGTGCCATTCAGTCAGGAAGAGGACTGTATGAGATGATTTTTTATTTTAATATAGAAAAAAAAGAAGAAAGGTTACCCGTAAGTACAAACAAAAAGAGGATAATCACTAGGACTTCATACAAATTAAAGTTAGAAAAAATATACACACACATTTAATTTATTTAGCAATACAAACAACAATACAAACAATGTGTGCATGTTTTTTTTCTACCCACAAACCTCAAACTTCCTAATTGTTTTAACTTTTCATAACCATAATGTAGGATAACAGGTTCACATCATGGTTTGTACATTGATTTTATCATGGTGACTCTCTGGGAGAACATATGTATAGGCAAAGACTCTCAATTATATATTATTATTATTGTTTATATAGCACCAAAGGGTTTTCTCAGCGCTGTATATTAGAGTGGGGGGACAGTACATGAGACAATACAGTAACAATACAATACACAAGGGGTTCGAGGGCCCTGCTCTTTCGAGCTTACAATCTAGGAGGGAGGGGGTAGAGGTACAGGAGGAAGTGGCTGTGGGGGATGGAGTGGTAGGATGAGTGGAGGAGAACGGCTGTTAGGCGAGGGTGGGGTAGGCTTCCCTGAAGAGATGGGTTTTCAGGGTGCGCCTAAAGGTGAGGAGGGTAGGTGACAGCCTGATGGATTGGGGTAGGGAGTTCCAGAGGATGGGGGAAGTCCTGGAGAAGTCCTGCAGTCGGGCGTGGGAGGAGGAGACCAGGGAGCTAGAGAGTAGGAGGTCTTGTGAGGAGTGAAGGGCACGGGTAGGGTGGTATTTGGGTATCAGGTCAGTGAGGTAGTTTGGGGCAGCGTTATGAATGGCTTTGTATGTCAGAGTTAGTAATTTGAATTTGATGCGTTGGGCAATCGGGAGCCAGTGAAGGGATTGGCAGAAGTGGAGCGGTTGGTGAGGTGGATGAGTCTAGTTCAGGATAGTCTGGAGCGGGGAAAGCATGTGTTTGGGTAGGCCAGTGAGAAGGGAGTTGCAGTAGTCCAGGCGTGAGATAATAAGGGAGTGTACGAGTTGTTTGGTGGTGTCTGGGGTGAGGAACATACGTATCTTGGAGATATTGCAGAGGTGGAGCCTGCATGAATTTGATAGTGATTGGACATGAGGTTGGAAGGAACGGTTTGAGTCCAGGGTGACACCCAGGACTTTGGCGTGTGGGGTGGGATTGATGGTGGCGTTGATAGGGGGTGATGGAGGCTAGGTGGATTGCGTCAATCTTGTTTTATATATATATATATATATATATATATATATATATATATATTGTTTTCATTTTTTTGTTAAATAGCTGCTAGTCAATACATATTTTTCAAAAAAGTAATGCTGGAAATTTGGCTTCAGTATACTAAAGAATGTATTGTTTTATACGGTTGAGTTTGATGGTCATGTATTTTAGTGAACTATGCAACTACATAACACTGTAGACTCCTGTAAACCAGGCCTTAGTAAAGAATAACAATACAAAAGCACGAAAGCATAAAGCAAGGTATAAATTTGAATGCATTCTATTAAAATCCAACCGTAGATAAGGATAAATGTTTAAACCAAGACTAATAAGTAGAAAAATATCTCCATATTTATATGATTAATTATAGGCAACACAAAATGCTCAAAAGTTATTTTCATTAACAAAGTGCTTACCTGACCATAAAAATAATGAATACAATTTTTTCATCTGGTCAATGGTCAAAAATATTCCAGCACACACTATATACAAGAACATTTATCATTTTCAAAGAATGTGCTGAAAAATGGTGCATTTCAATAAAAGGACTGGGAAGACTCTGGTGCATAAACAGCATGGGGCTGTAGAGAATAGCTGGTGACCAGCCAATTAATCATGCCTAGAGCCTTGAATGATGGTGAGTTTATGATCAGGAGACCTACTCTGGGTAACATGAATAACAGAAAACTGAAAGGGAAAAGATTAATTGTCACTATAACAAACCAAAAGTTATCATACTTTATTCCTAGAAGATTCAAAGACTTTGAGAAAATATTGTAGAGCTACATATTCAAACAGGTTTCATTGGACTAGAAATTACATTTTTAAAATGATAAAAGGCAAGAGTAAATATTTTAATGGTATACATGTTGAGAACTCATGGACAAAATTACAACGTAATTTATAAAAACTGGAAGACTGTATTTTTGTTAGATATAACATTTTTTACCACGCAAAGGAAACCGGTATGTGAACTTTAGTTTTTACTAGCAACACATTGAAACAACTAGATCAATCAGCAAGCAAACTACTATTGCTATGCAGAACCCCACGGAAAGTCAATACATGTTTGCTAAGAACTGAAATTTTTGTCATCTATTTAGACTGAGACTTTGTAAATTCTCCATAAAGTAAAGAAAGGGAAGTAAAACTTCAGCCAAGACCTTTTTAACCTCAGAAGAACCCTTTAAAAAACATTCAGATCTCAAGGAACCCTGATAAAAAATATTATATCTACAGCTCAAGCTACTGTATATGAGCATGTTCAGTACCTATAGATATAATAACAAGATATAAACAGAAAATCAATGCTTTACTTAAACATGAAATTAAAATAAAAATAGTGACCAGGAAAATAAAAGCAGACAAGGAAAAGGGTAATGCCCCCTTACATTGGTGGTCAGTGAAGAAATGCATCCTATATTGATGTTCAATGCAGAAGAGCCTCCCTTACATTGGTGATCAGCAGAGAATGGCCCCTTACATTTATATTAGCACGACAAGGGCACTCACACTGGTGGTGTCTTACATTAGTGGCTTCATTAGTGGTTAGTCAAGGAAACCAAAGCAAGCCCCTGAAGGAACACTGGGGTTACATGAAACCCTGTTTGAAAAAGGCTGGCACAGAGAAAGCATTGCATCGGCTCATGTCTGACAGCTGAGCAGCCACATTTGAACTTAACCATGATTGTATAACATCAATATATCCTTTGTTTTACACTGACAGGGCAAAAATGTGTGTGACCTATTATAATGGCAATGTATTTGTATATACCGGTAGGTTATAGGGGAACTGCATATTACTTGAGCAGGTTTTAGGATGAAAAGATCATTCAGGCCAGTTTCCAATGTCAGACCACAATTAAATGTGTATTTGTGGCCAGTGTAAGCAGCCTACTATGTGCAGCTCTAAGCAAATGCAGCCTCTAGATTCAAGAAACATAAATCCAGATCAATGTCTCTTTTGGGCCAAAACTATGTGACATATCCTTACAATTAAAGAATATGTTGCTCTAAAATTGAATATTTCTGCCTGCCTGCTTGCGAATACCCAAGATTTATGCTGACATGCCCCCCCCCCTCCTGCAATGCTATTCACTGGGAAGATCATTTCAATGCCGTTTCTGCCCTCACCTCTCTAAGTCCCTTATGAAGGTGAGAACAGAGATTATGTGATCACTTACAAAAAAGCAAAAAATGTTATGCTTTTCATTTCTGTTTTAAACTGAATAGGTTGTTTTACAAGGAATAGCTTCACATATACTTTATGTATTCATATCAAACCGCATGAAATCATCATAAAAGCAATTATGAGCTGCTCTCAGAACTTGACAACATTTGCTGTCTATTCTGATTGATGTGGGAATTCTACTGCAAAATCATTCAGCCTTTTAGTTGTGAAATGGAAAAAATTGCACTTCCATTATTTTTATTTTTTTAAGACCCTTCTAGTAAGGTACATAATGTAATTCAGTCAAAAATATAGGCAAAGTTACAAAATCTGTCATTATTTTGGGATAACTATACAAGTATGATGTGCGTTATAGCAATGGCCCTGGGAAATGGCAGCAGCAAAGTTCCCATTTAATGAGAAAAGAGTAACTGGTTAGCTAAAGTAACTGAAATTAAAGACTAAGATGCTATCCTGCTGTATAGTAACAGGATCATGTTAATTGTTTAACTCCTTACCACCAGCCATACGAATATACACTATATTGCCAAAAGTATTGGGATCCCCCTTCCATCAAAATTTACACTTGGCACAATGCAGTTAGGCAAGCACCATTCTCCTGGCAACCACCAAACCCAGACATGTCCAACAGATTGCCAGACAGAGAAGCGTGATTTTTCACTCCCGAGAACATGTCTCCACTACTCTAGAGTCAAGTGGTGGCGTGCTTTACACCACTGCATCTGATGCTTTGCATTGCACTTGATGATGTAAGGCTTGGATGCAGCTGCTCAGCCATTAAACCCGTTCCATGAAGCTCTCTAAGCACAGTTGTGCTAATCTGAAGGCCACATGGTCTTTAGCTATTGACTCTGCAGACAGTTGGCAACTTCTGCACACTGTGTGCTTCAGCATGCGTTGACCTCGCTCTGTCATTTTACATGGCCTACCACTTCATGGCTGAATTCCTGTTTTTCCCAATTGCTTCCACTTTGTTATAATAGCGCTAACAGTTGACCAGTATTTAGTAGCAAGGAAATTTCACAGATGGACTTATTGCACAGGGGGCAACCTATCACGGTTCCACACTTGAATTTACTGAGTTCCTGAGAGCAGCCCATTCTTTCACAAATATTTGTAGAAGCAGTCTGCATGCCTAGGTGCTTGATTTTATACACCTGTGGCCATGGAGGCAATTGGAACATCTGAATCCAATGATTTGGAGGGGTGTCCCAATACTTTTGGCAATATAGTGTATGTGTACTACATATGTTTGTGCAATCACCATTGCTGTTTTGTGGCACCTCCAGCACCAGGACAAAGCTGCCACAGATGCCTCCAGGTCATTGTTTATGATCGGGAGCCAGAAGGACAAGCTCAAGGTCAGTTGGTGAATGTGACAGCCAATCACAGGGTCCACATGATCAGAAAGTTTATGCAATGCCTCTGGCATTATGAACTTTTCAGGGGCCAGCTCCTGCTGGTAGGAAGGGGCTAGAGAATATTTATAATAGCCAGAATGATTAAAGAGGACATGGGAAGATGCAGCAAAGACTAGCTGACATGTTTTGCAGAGCTAAAGAAAACATATTTTTTTTATTTTTTTTTACAAAGTAGGGGAAAAAACTATTCAGGGGATTTCTCTTCACTTCTCTTCTAACAACAGGAAGTGAAAAAAAAAAAATCTTGTCAAAGTTTTAGAAATCCCCTCTTACACAGCTGTCATCAGAAGAAGTGTCCCCTTTGGAGGATTTCCACCATGCTGTTTTTCTGATGACAACAGTGCGCACCAGGACAAATGGGTAAAGTGAGTCTCCCTAACAAGCAACATTAAACCTAACAGGGTTCTAACCCTTCAACACTTTATAAAAAACTAAGTAAAAAATGTTTTATCTTTAGATTTACATTAAAATGAGTGGGTATCTCCTTTACTGTTGTTGATGTTATTCAGGCATACTGTCATTCCATCAAATTATATCTACAGGCTACTACCCTTTTTCTAAATAAGGGCTCATTAAAGATTCACTACATATTCATGGTCACATAGAAAGGTTTTTTAAAGATTAATTTACAAAAAAAAAATAATGAAAATCTAAAGGAAGTCATACAGTTGCAAGAAAAAGTATGTGAACCCCTTGGGATTATGTGGAGTTTTGCATGAATTGGGCATAAAATGTGCTCTGAATGTCATCTAAGTCACAACAATAGAAGAACACAGTCTGCTGAACATAATACTACACAAACATTAGATGTTGCCATGGTTTCATTGCACATAACATGTAAACATTCACAGTGCAGGGAGGAAAAAGTATGTGAACCTTTGGACTTAATAACTGGTTGACCCTCCTTTGGCAGCAATAACCTCAACCAAACATTTCGTGTAGTTGCAGATCAGACCTGCACAACGATCTGGAGTAATTTTGGACCACTCCTCTTCACAAAACTGTTTCAGTGTAGCAATATTCTTGAGATGTCTGGTGTGAATCGCCCTCTTAAGGTCATGCCACAGCATTTCAATCGGGTTGAGGTCAGGACTCTGACTGGGCCACTCCAGAAGGCGTATTCTGTGCTGTTGCAGCCATTGTTTTGTTGAATTACTTGTATGCTTTGGGTCATTGTCCTGTTGCATCACCCATCCTCTGCGGAGATTCAGTTGGCGGACAGATAGTCGTACGTTTTCCTGCAAAATGTCTTGATAAACTCTGGAATTCATTTTCCTATCAATGACAACAATCCTTCCAGGCCCTGAGGCAGCAAAGCAGCCCCAAACCATGATGCTCCCTCCGCCAGGTTTTACCTTGGGGATGAGGTTTTGATGTTGGTGTGCTGTGCCTTTTTTTCTCCACACATAGTGTTGTGTGTTCTTCCCAAACAACTCAATCTTGGTTTCATCTGTCCACAGTATATTTTGCCAGTAGTGCTGTGGAACATCCAGGTGCTCTTTTGCAAACTTCAAACGTGCTGCAATATTCTTTTTGGACAGCAATGGCTTCCTCCGTGGTATCCTCCCATGTACTCCATTCTTGTTTAATGTTTTCCTTATTGTAGATGTGTCAACAAAAATGTTAGCATGTGCCAGGGATTTCTGTAGGTCTTTAGCTGACACTCTGGGATTCTTCTTTACCTCATGCAGCATTCTGCGCTGTGCTCTTGCAGTCATTTTTACAGGACGACCATGCCTAGGGAGAGTAGCAACAGTGCTAAACTTTCTCCATTTGTAGACAGTCTGTCTTACTGTGGACACATGAACATCAAGGCTTTTGGAGATACTTTTGTAACCCTTTCCAGCTTCATGCAAGTCAACAATTCTTGATCGTAGGTCTTCTGAGAGCTCTTTTCTGCGAGGCATGGTTCACATCAGACAGTGCTTTTTGAAACCAGTAAACCCAAAACAGGTGTGTGTTTTTTAAGGGCAGGACAGCTGTCAGCAACACATCCAATATCATTACACTGATTGGAGTCAAGGTTGGCTCACTCCTGGCTCCAATTAACTCTGGGAGAAGTCATTAAGCTAGGGCCTCACATACTTTTTCCTCCCTGCACTGTGAATGTTTACATGTTATGTGCAATTAAACCATGGCAGCATCTAATTTTTGTGTAGTATTATGTTCAGCAGACTGTGTTCTTCTATTGTTGTGACTTAGATGACATTCAGATCAAATTTTATGCCCAATTCATGCAAAACTCCACGTAATCCCAAGGGGTTCACATACTTTTTCTTGCAACTGTACATTATAGTTTGCACTACTGAGCCACGATTTTTGGGGATTATCAGCAAATAGGATTTAACACCAGCCAAACATTATCCAGCAGGGAAAAAACCTTAGTGCTGCAATGTTTTAAACCTCAGTTCACACTAGAAAGTAGTGTGGGAAATCTGTGCAGGTTTCCCGATCCGCGTTCAAAACGCATTGCAGTTGCAATTTGCAGGGATGTTAATGTTGTTAATGACACCCCAAACACAGGTTGCAAACGCAGTGCATTTGCCTGCACCAGATCACATGATATATGTACTATGCGATCCAGTTGCAGTACATTTCTAAAAGTAGTACATGCATTACTTTTGGTACAATGCAGGGTGATTTGAGCCAGTGAATCGAACAAGAACGCAGTGCAATTTCTTGTGCAATTCCTAATGTGAACTGGGGCTTGAAGGAGAAATATGACAAAAGCTTTTTTGGCCCCACTTCTCCTATGGGTCACGTGGTGCAATTCGTTCTGCACTCCTGTGTGGCTTTTTTAAGAACCCAATACTTCTCTTTTAAGGATTATCGTTCTCCTTTTCACATAGATCCATGATTGTACATCTGCTATCAGGAAACAAACAGGGTTCAGACTCCAACGGTCTCCTGTAAGCCAAATATACTGTATACATATATATATACAGTATATATATGATTTATTACTAATTCCTGCAAAACTGTTGAAAAAGGACAGGTCTTTGCTGATTTGTTACTACAGAGAGAGTTGTAATTTACTTTGAACACAAGTATTGCCTTTGTTGTCAATTTTTTTTTTTTTTAAGTATGATCTAATGTCTGAAATAGAAAAAATGGAATCCCTAGTAATTGGTGTTCTCATACTGTATGCCTTATTTTTGTATTGTAAACATAATAAAACTTTTTGAAGATTTATTTACTTAATAATCTAATCAAATCACCCCTATTTCAGCTCACATGAAAGCAATAACACATTTTCAAAATAGTTTGGGATTACAAATATTTTATTGTCAGAGTGAAGAGGATGTTTATTTATCCCCCTCAGCACTTTAAAATAGAAGTCTGGGATTTTTCTTTTTTTAATTATACTTACCTAGGAGGATGCAGCATTGATGTGATGCTGCATCTGTCCCCCGCTGGCTCTAAGGCTAAGAACTGAGCGATCAGACACCGCTGATCATTCAATTCTCCCTGCCACTCTTAGCAGAGAGTGGTGACTGTCAGGCAGCGCTGTCTGCTCTGCCCACCCTCACAACACTCACTGGAGCACTGGGCTGTGGATGGGGTGGTCTCAGGCTCTTTGCAGATCGTTGAGAGGCTGAGCCTGGTGCCGCTCCTGCGTGGCTCTCGACCATACGGTCACGATCTTTCCCCAGCCTGAAGCAGCTGAGTGACGTCAGCTGACAGAGGACTTTAGCCCGCAGTTGACTGAAAACAGCTCACAGGAGTGCAAAATGAACTGTACCCCTGTGATCCACAGGACAAGTACAGCCAAAGGAGCTTTGCCAACAATTTTGCCTCCTTTGATCCAGACCAAGTGACTTGGATGAAGACACATTTATTTAAGTCCTTTCCTGATGTTACTATAATTATTTTGATTCTAGACAGTCATAATAATTGCATTCATACTGTCTCTTCAAAGCCAATAAGAAACACTATGACTATCATCTATTCCAAGACACCATATAAATCACAATCCTGGATGAATTTATCTGAGCTCTATCTTTTTGCTTACATTAACTAAGTGTCCTCATTCCTTAGCAATGTTCTGCTGTTGATAGGACATATAAGCTAAATAGCAAATACCATAAAAGAGGCAAATAAATACTATTCCACCTTCCCAGACATAAGCTGAAATGTCTATTGTACGGCCAAGCTCAGTGGGATAATTGATATGTTGCTGGCCAACAGACAGATCAAACAGCTATCCCTATGCGCCCTAGTTCAAAATAAACAAGCAAATTAAAGGGGATTTCATTAAAAAATAAATAAATATCACAATATCATCTTGCAAGCACATTTTCTGATGTCAATGTGCTTTAATACATTTGTGCTTGATTGATTTTATTACTGTCCCATTGTGCTAGTATTTCTGCACTTTATAAGGGTCAGTGCATTAAAAATTGATACGTCATTTGTGACTGCGTATTGATAAACTGATTTGCCCATTTGCTTATTATAATTATTAGGGACTCCAGCAGCAAGACCTGCCTGCCTGAGTCTCCAAGTTCACCCCTTAAGCTGCCCATGCACTGCACAATCTGATTGTACAATCTCGGTTAGATCTAACATCAGTATGTACTATAAGGGCCTGTCTGACTGCATACAAATTGAATGGGTTGCTTAGGTTTGTCCTTTATAGTACATAGTGTTGGTAAATTTAATGGAGACTCTTCCAGAGGGCTGCAGAATAAGAGTGCATTTTCATGAATTTGCATCAACTTTTGCAGCGTATAACAATGGACACTGAAGAAGTATAATAGGTGGATGCAAGAATAACCCCCAACATTGGTGTAACATTGGTGTAAGTGGTCATATTAATAACTACCAGCATGCTGCCAATGGATGCAATAATAACTTCCAATACTTGCGTTAATGAGTGGAATATTAGCTCCTAACATTGGTGTGAATAACCTCAAGCATAGGTGTCAGAGAGTGTAATAACAACACCCAACATTGATGTCAGTGGACACAATAATAACCCCCGACATTGTTGTCAGTGAAAGCAATAACAACCCACAGCATTGGTACTAGTGGAAACAATATTAACCCGCCCAACATTGGAGTAAGTGAGTGCAATAATAACACCCAACATTGATGTCAGTGGACACAATAATGACCCCCAATATTGGTATCATTGGAAGCAATAATAACCCCCAGCATTGGTGTTAGTGGACGCAATAATAACTCCAAGCAGTGGTCACAGTGGGAGCAATAATACCCCCCAACATTGGGGTAATGGCATTGAAAGAAAAACCTCCTCCTCTCTCACATTGGTAGTCATGGCTGAATTAACTCCTCCATCCCCCCCACATTGGTCATGGCAGTAAATGTAATCCCAGCCCCCAGCCCTCCGCCTGCACAGGTAGTCATAACATTGAAAGTTAAACCCTTCTTACCTTCAACCCCCCACTTCCCTGAATTGGTAGTCATAGCAGTGAAAGTTAACCACACCTTCCCCAACTGGTGGTCATGGCAGTGACCCCCCCCCCATCCCTTGGTGATTACTCGCCTGACCACACACACCCATGTTGCTCTCTCTCCCTCTTCCCAGGCTGGAACTTTACTTGTATTGTGGGTGGAGAACCCTTCATGTTACCATGCAGTCTGTATTCATCGCCAGCTGTTGGAATACAGAGAGCATTCCAACACCCAGCTGCTACTCTTCTGCCTAACTGGTGCCCAATAGCTTGAGAGCTGCACACAGATGGTTGGATTGTTGAGCACCAGAGCTTTAGATGATAAAACATCTTTACATATGGAAGACAGATCATGTCAAAGGCCCCTACCATTGTTCAATGATGGTTGTTCCAGTTTGACACAAATGGTCTCTTTCATGTCACTTGCGAGCCAATTGTTCTCTCTATCCAAAAAGTACAGCTCACTGACCTCATAAGATTTAGTGATTCTAAAGGCTTATTTTTTTTTCCAATAACAAACATGTCTATACTTACCTGCTGTATGCAGTGGTTTTGCACAGAGCAGCTTGGATCTTCCTCTTCTCGGGTCCTCTGCCAGCGATCCTGGCCCTCCCTCCTGTCGGGTGCCCCCACAGCAAGCAGCTTGCTATCGAGGCACTTGAGCATGTGCACTCCCCAGCTGCTGCTCCGTCTGTCCATTCACACACGGAGCCGTGTCTCGGCCTCACCCCTTCACTCCTCTCATTGGCTCACTGGTTCTAATTGCCAGCAGCAGGAGCCAATGGCTCCTGCTGCTGTCTCAGCCAATAAGGAGAGGAGTAAGATAGTCATCTAATATGTAGTTTGAGTATCTTTAGGATCTTTAACAAACATTTCATCCTTGTGTCCGTTACGCCCAGCATAATGCTAAGACAGAAGCTTGTACAGCCAAAGGACACAACACCCACACACAAGCAAAGTAAGTTATTAGTGCAGTGCAGTGAAGAATGCTAAGACCTGTAAATTGGAGAGACAAGACATAAGAATGTAAAATAACTAAATTGCAATACATTAACCATGCTACACAGGACCATTTATGGTCAAGGTCTGGATGTGCAAGACCACACAAAAGGGTCATATGCTCTGACTTTCCTAAGTGAAAATCAGTGTAATTATCCAATGCAAAGCTATATTGACTCTTCCCATAACACAAGATTGGAGGCGACCGATCCATGTAAAAATCCTGGAATCTCTGTAATTTTTATATGACAAGTGGTTTACCATCTAGTCTGATACAACATATGCTCTAGTTCATTTCAAGCTTTGCTTGTTTTTTAACTGACAAGCAGTTAGTTATCATGCGCTTTGCATTTTTACTAGTCCTAGTATAATTTCATTTGGTAACAAGCACCAGCCATTTCAAATGACTGAAATCTTCCATGTACACATTTTATCTACAGCTCACATGCGTAGAAGTGCCAGGAATCCAGAAATATGGCTTACTCTAAAGTAAAACATTCCTGCCTGCCTTTATCAAACAAATCTGACAGGCGTCCCAAACCTAGCAATTCTTGGCATGGAAAAGGCCTGTCTAGACTAAATAAGCTCAGCCTGACTTAAGCAGACAGCTTTTAAATTCCAAGTATTTACTGCAAGCCCCAAGTTTCTTACTTCAACTCCTACAGCTAAGCCATATGTGAACAAATGTGATTTGCTAAGAAGGCTGGAGGGTAAGTATTTGATACTTTTACCAGTTATTGTTATGGACAAGGTCTACAAGAATTAAGGGTTGCATCATGCATTTCAAATATATATGTATGTTTGGTGGTGGTGAGAAACAATAACTACAACCGTGTAAGAAAAGTTTGATAGCACAAAAACACATGTACAGTTGTGTTCAAAATAATAGCAGTGTGTTGAAAAAAGTGAATAAAGCTCAAAATCCTTCTAATAGCTTTTATTTCCATACACACAAATGCATTGGGAACACTACACATTCTATTCCAAATCAAAACATGAAGAAAAATATATCAAATTTGTGTTGTTCCTCTAAAAAAATTGAAGAAAAGTGAATATTAGACTGTTCAAAAAAATAGCAGTGTTTGTATTCTTCTTTACAAACTCAAACATTCACTATATAAACTGAAAAATGTCTGCAGATTTTGCTTTCCTTTGAATCACTTAATTAATATTTAGTTGTATAAGCACTGTTTCTGAGAACTGCTGTACATCTGTGTTGCATGGAGTCAACCAACTTCTGGCACCTGTGAACAGGTATTCCAGCCCAAGATGGTTGGATTACATTCCACAGTTCTTCTCTAATTCTTGGTTTTGCCTCAGAAACTGCATTTTTGATGTCACCCCACAAGTTTTCTATTGGATTAAGATCCGGGGATTGGGCTGGCCACTCCATAATGTCAATCTTGTTGGTCTGGAACCAAGATGTTGTACGTTTACTGGTGTGTCTTGTTGGAACACCCATTTCAAGGGCATTTCCTCTTCGGCATAAGGCAGCATGACCTCTTCAAGTATTCTGATGTATTCAAACTGATCCATGATCCCTGGTATGCGATAAATAGGCCCAACACCGTAGTATGAAAAACATCCCCATATCATGATGCTTGCGCAACCATGCTTCACTGTCTTCACAGTGTATTGTGGCTTGAATTCAGTGTTTGGGGGTCATCGGACAAACTGTCTCCGGCCACTAGACCCAAAAAGAACAATCTTACTTTCATCAGTCCACAAAATGTTGCGCCATTTCTCTTTAGGCCAGTCAATGTGCTATTTGGCAAATTGAAACCTATACAGCACATGTCTTTTTTTCAATAGCAGGGGCTTCTTGCAGATAGCTTGGCTTCACATAGGCGTCTTCTAATTGTAACAATACTCACAGGTAACTTTAGACCTTCTTTGATCTTCCTGGAGCTGATTGTTGGCTGAGTCCTTGCCATTTTGGCTATTCTATCCATTCGAATGATAGTTTTTCGCTTTCTTCCACGTCTTTCAGGTTTTGGTTGCCATTTTAAAGCATTTGCGATCATTTTAGCTGAGCAGCCTATTATTTTCTGCACTTCTTTATATGTTTTCCCCTCTCCAATCAACTTTTTAATCAAGGTACGCTGTTCTTCTGAACAATGTCTGGAATGACCCATTTTCCTCAGAATTTCAGAGAGAAATGCACTGTAACCAGCATGTACAACATTTGCTGCCTTCCTTCCTTAAATAAGGGCAATAATTGACACCTGCTTTTCAAAGAATGAATGACCTCACTAATAGAACTCCACACTGCTATTATTTTGAACATGCCCCTTTCAATTAGTGATTCAATTACACAGAATCAGCAGCATGCATGTCATGACTGTTGGGTCTGTTGGATTTCTTTTACTCTAATACACCTGCTAGTAAATTATTTGCCATGTAGAAATATCATTTCTACCAAAAACAGTGATTGATCAGGTTAGTGATGTCTGACTGCTATTATTTTGAACACAACTGTATATCCAAACATTATATTCAGTGGGCTACCCTGCTATCTTCCCTGCAGTCCTTAAAGGTACTTTTAAAATAAAAAGAAAGCTGGTAGTGGGTATAACATGCAGGCCCCTAGAAAATAATGGACAAACTTCTGATATTGCCCAGAAATATTGATGTTTGGCCTGTTCAAAACAACTGTTTGATCATAACAGGGGTGAATAAGGGCTGTTTTCAAGTAACAATGTCACTTTAAAATATACCTGTCTCTAAACAAAGGTTGCCACCTTTTTTAAAGGCAAACCCGAACACTTTAGCAGCACATGGCAATTTTTTTTGTCATATACACTCTAGGACTGTAAAAGACCTGGGACACCTTTGGATGGACCAAGGAGATTAGTAAAGTGGTGCACCATGGTGAACAGTGGGTGTGGATAGCGTCAGTCAGTAGAGCCGTGGACAGTGTCAGTTAGTAGGACAGTAGACAATGTGTGTACAGTGTCCGTAGGGCAGTGGACAGTGTCAGTAGGGCAGTAGACATTGTCAGTAGTACAGAAGATAGGGTTAGTAGAGCAGAGGTTGGTGTCAGTAGGGCAGTAGACATTGTCAGTAGTACAGAAGATAGAGTTAGTAGAGCAGAGGTTGGTGTCAGTAGGGCAGTAGACATTGTCAGTAGTGCAGAAGACAGGGTTAGTAGAGAAGAGGTTGGTGTCAGCAGGGCAGTAGACATTGTCAGTAGTGCAGAAGATAGGGTTAGTAGAGCAGAGGTTGGTGTCAGTAGGGAAGTAGACATTGTCAGTAGTGCAGAAGACAGGGTTAGTAGAGCAGAGGTTGGTGTCAGCAGGGCAGTAGACACTGTCAGTAGTACAGAAGACAGGATTAGTAGAGCAGAGGTTGGTGTCAGTAGGGCAGTAGACATTGTCAGTAGTACAGAAGACAGGGTAAATAGAGTAGAGGTTGGTGTCAGCAGGGCAGTAGACATTGTCAGTAGTGCAGAAGACAGGGTTAGTAGAGCAGAGGTTGGTGTCAGCAGGGCAGTAGACATTGTCAGTAGTGCAGAAGACGGGGTTAGTAGAGCAGAGGTTGGTGTCAGCAGGGCAGTAGACATTGTCAGTAGTGCAGAAGACGGGGTTAGTAGAGCAGAGGTTGGTGTCAGTAGGGAAGTAGACATTGTCAGTAGTGCAGAAGATAGGGTTAGTAGAGCAGAGGTTGGTGTCAGTAGGGAAGTAGACATTGTCAGTAGTGCAGAAGACAGGGTTAGTAGAGCAGAGGTTGGTGTCAGCAGGGCAGTAGACACTGTCAGTAGTACAGAAGACAGGATTAGTAGAGCAGAGGTTGGTGTCAGTAGGGCAGTAGACATTGTCAGTAGTACAGAAGACAGGGTAAATAGAGTAGAGGTTGGTGTCAGCAGGGCAGTAGACATTGTCAGTAGTACAGAAGACAGGGTTAGTAGAGCAGAGGTTGGTGTCAGTAGGGCAGTAGACATTGTCAGTAGTACAGAAGACAGGGTTAGTAGAGCAGAGGTTGGTGTCAGTAGGGCAGTAGACATTGTCAGTAGTGCAGAAGACAGGGTTAGTAGAGCAGAGGTTGGTGTCAGCAGGGCAGTAGACATTGTCAGTAGTACAGAAGACAGGGTTAGTAGAGCAGAGGTTGGTGTCAGTAGGGCAGTAGACATTGTCAGTAGTGCAGAAGACGGGGTTAGTAGAGCAGAGGTTGGTGTCAGTAGGGAAGTAGACATTGTCAGTAGTGCAGAAGACAGGGTTAGTAGAGCAGAGGTTGGTGTCAGCAGGGCAGTAGACATTGTCAGTAGTACAGAAGACAGGGTTAGTAGAGCAGAGGTTGGTGTCAGCAGGGCAGTAGACATTGTCAGTAGTGCAGAAGACAGGGTTAGTAGAGCAGAGGTTGGTGTCAGCAGGGCAGTAGACATTGTCAGTAGTGCAGAAGACGGGGTTAGTAGAGCAGAGGTTGGTGTCAGTAGGTAAGTAGACATTGTCAGTAGTGCAGAAGACAGGGTTAGTAGAGCAGAGGTTGGTGTCAGCAGGGCAGTAGACATTGTCAGTAGTACAGAAGACAGGGTTAGTAGAGCAGAGGTTGGTGTCAGCAGGGCAGTAGACATTGTCAGTAGTACAGAAGACAGGGTAAATAGAGTAGAGGTTGGTGTCAGCAAGGCAGTGGACATTGTCATTAGTTTATTATTTTATAATTTTTTTACAATTTAATTGTTTACAATTTCTTTTAAAGCCCTGTTGGAGAAAGGAACATACATTGATAAGTTCCTTTCTCTGTAGCCTCAGCTGCACTGGACAGTGAATGAATGTGAAGTGCTCTGTGTTGAGCGTTTTCCTGTTCATTCACAAACCGAAGCATAGTAAACACAGTGATTGGTACCGATCACTCACCGTGTTCATTAGGAAAAGGAAGGGGCCAGTAAATTACATATTTACCAGCCCCTTTCTCCATCCTGAAACATACCCTGCAGCAGCTAGCAGAGGAGTATAGGAGGGGAGCTGTTAGAGCTGTGGGGGAAGGCAGGGGGTGCCGGGCTCCCTTGGGTACTAGCGGAGCCACAGTCCAGTCTGAATAATTTGTTTGGGTTTCAGGTGGACTGAAACCCGACCCAACCCGGACTGTCTGGGTGAATCCCACAAAAATGGCAACCCTAGCTACCGCTTGCTTAAAGTGTTACTAAACCCAAAACAGTAAAATCAGTCTGTATATGCAGTAAAGCAAGCTTGTTATGCTCACTGTGAAACCTAACAGGTTAATCCTCTGCGTTGTGTAAAAAGACTGTTTGATCGTGTCTTCTCTGATGCTCCCCTCCTTGTACTGTCCCCAATCCATCTACTGATAGTACAGAGCTCTAGAAGTCACTCAGCACATACCCAGTTTAGTGTGTATTGCTAGAGACCTTTTTTGTGTCTTTGGGAAGGGTGCATGTGATCAGCACAGGGCCAATCAGCACTGTCAAGACAGAGGGTCAGGGGTCATGCAGCCTCATAAGACAGTCAGAGGAGAATGAAAACTCCTCCTACAAGCTTTAACCAGTGCTTAGCTGGACATTGATAGAAGTCACTATACTGCTATATACTGCTGATGAGAAAAGGTATTTAGCAGCTTAAATTTAATAAAATAATTGCATTTCCATGTTGTGTGTATTGTGGGAGACCAGATATAGTGAATGCAGGGTCCTGGGTTTAGCACTTTAACTCAAACTATTAAACTTAATGGAACTGTGCTGCAACTGGGTGCAATGCACATGGCTGCAGCACAGTGGTGTGGGTTTTTAGGGGTGAAAAACAACTGATGAGGAGGCTACATAACGCTTCTGTACTACCTGTCAAACACCTTTAAAAAGCGATCCACGTTCGATCGCTTTTCAGAGTGCTCTGCAGGTCCATTTACACTTATGGTTTGGGGACAGTAAAAATTAGAGGTTGAGCTATGTTTTTACCACTACCCAACCATCCCTCTTAAGCTGCAAAGGCTCCAGAGGGGGGTGTACACATGCCGCAGCTGAAATGGTTTACATCACAGTGCGACAAAAGTTGTCCCAACTGTCGGGTTCAGTGGATAGTAATGCCTGCCGTATGTGGTCCATTCACGTGAATGGGGGCTTCCTGCAGCCATGTGCAATGCATGCGGTTGAGGGGCACTGCTATGGGGTTTAAACAGTTGGTGAGGAGGTGATATAAAACCTCCTCACTGTTTGTCAAATTCCCTCTGAAGAGTAATGCAGAGCAGAATGTGGATTTCTCTTCAGAGGGCACCACATGTGTAAATGAACCCTAAGGCTGTTCAGGCATTCCAGTATTTCCTGTCAAATCAGCAGGGAACAAAAACAGGGCTATGGTTACATTCACACCGATGATTAGGACCGGTGAGAATGGTAGTGGCTGTTCCTCCTGCAGCTCTCAGCGGGTAGGTGCAGCCACCACTGACCTGTCATTATAGTGAACAGGCTGGTGGCCACACCTATCCGCTGAGAGCCACAGGAGGCACTGCAGCTACCATTCCCACCGATCCTAAACGCTGGTTTGAATGTAGCCTTACTGTTTATTTCAGGGCACTGCTAAGTAACCTCTTGTCTGCAGCAATTACAAAAAAAACTTGTGCTCAGCTGGGGGAACAAACAGGACTATTTAGCCCCTGGACTCAAGACCTTACTTCCTGTAATTTTCTGCACTATGCAATGTTTTTTGGCACTAGCAAAGTAATCCTTCTGCAGTATAGACTGTTAAACTGGAGTCTGGTCTCCACTTTTATACCAATCCGCATGTAACTGCATCACAAAGATTACTCCGATTGTGCTCAAAAGTCATCAAATAGTCCCAGCGGAGTAATCCTTGTGCTGCGGTTCCCAGTAATTACATGCCCCAGTGGACTGGTATACAGGAGGAGGCCTGGAATTTAATTTTGTCAGAAAGATTGCACAAGGATTACTTTGCCAAGACTATTTGATGATTTTCTGGCACAGGAAGAGTAATCCTTGTACTGTGGTTCCCAGCAATTGCATGCCCCGGTATTGGTATAGATGTCTGAACTCTAAATTAATTGTCAGAATCACTGCACAAGTATTACTTCGTTGGTGTCTGATAAAAATTAACTAGTCCTGTTCCTTACCCCGGACCCCCAGTAGAACAGATAGAGCCCAGAGCCACAGTCCAGTCTGAATAATGTGTCCGGGTTTCAGGCACACTGAAACCTGGATTCATGATTCAAAATTATTGAACACCTGGACTGTCAGGGTGAATCCCGTACTATCTGGATGAATCCAGGACAGGTAGCAACCCTATTTCAATATGCAAGTGAATGTAAATATGCATGAAGAAAGGAGACTATTTCTGGTTATTTTCTGTCCAATCCTCACCTGATGCTGAGGTCTCTAACTTATGATATGCCAGTCCAGGGCTTTTTTTCTTGGACTGGCATAGAGTGTTAGAACCTCTTTCAGGTTTGTGCTTGTTTTCCATCATTTTATGCCCCTCTAGATAGGACTAAGATAGGAAGTGAGGTGAAATTGCTTCCATAAAACACACACAGCAGCAGATAAGGCTTAGACAATGAACCTTTAGTTAGGTTTTTACTTACATATACTACTTGTTAGAGATACTGTATGTATGCTCCCTTAATGTTCCACTGATAACCTTTTTGACATGTCACTAGGACACAAAATCAGAGAAAATTTAAAGCAGACAACAATAAAACCTGACTAAGGCTCTAATCCTTACTCACAGATTTGAAAAAGGAATGTTTTGGCTAGAATTGACTCTTAAACTACAGCAATTTTTTAATTTTGCACAGAAGATAAAATACGTATTCCAGGCCTTACCAACAACCCCAAAATATCACACACTTTCAGAAAGAAGAAGGCATGTATAATAAAAAAGATGGCAGTTACATGTTTTTATGTAATGTGGTATTTGCACAACTTCTTTTCATAGCTATATTTTTAGTAAAAAAAAAATACACCCATTGTATTGTAAACTTTAAAAGATTGTATCAAACAAATAGATATGAAATATGGCAGTTGTAAAAATTTTGTGCACCCACAAGACAGCTACAATTTACAATTCTCAACATTGTCCATGGGTGATGGTTTAAAAATCTTCACAATTCATCAGTTTGGAATTAAAAGAGAAGTATGGGATTATGAAAAAATAAATAAAAAATGTATGCTCACTCAGCATCGGTGTAAAAAGTCCAGAGCTCAGACGAATAAGCTAAGCTTGGTCCAAGCCTGGACAAAACCAGAAGTTCAAACCTATTAAGTTTATGTAAAGATAAAAAAAAAATATTTTGCTGTTTTTGATACAGTGGGGAAGGACTGAAATGTTACTGCTATCTGGGGTTCTGTTAGAGAGAATTACCCTCACTTCCTGTCCTGCTGGCTGGCTCCACCAGACAGGAAGTGAGGAAAAATATACAACAGGGACACAACCAGTGTCCCCCTCTTATCTCCTGATAAGACATATCGTGTGAACTCACTCTGCACATGCTCAGTTTGGTGTGTATTGTTAGAGAAGTTTTCTCTTTCTTGGAAGAGTACATGTGATCAGCACAGGGCCAATCAGCACAGGGCCAATCAGCACTGTCCAGACAGAGGTCAGGCGTTCTGCATCTTTCTAGAGAAGAGTGAAAACTCCTCCTACAAGCTTTAACCAGTGCTCTGCTGGACACTGATAGAAGTCACACGACTGCTCTAACTGCTGATGAAAAGGTATATAGCAGAAAAGGTATATAGCAGTTTATATTTACTAAAATCATTGCATTTCCATGTTCTGTGTACTGTGGGAGACCAGATGCAGGGTCCTGGGATAAGTAACACTTTAATTCCCTGAAGTTACATATATACCATCAGATAGTTCTCTTTGCAGCAACCCTATCAATTGTCAGCAAATGTTTCTGCAAAATAGGCAAGTAAAGAATTAACTTCCCCATACCTGCATTGCCAAAATGCTGCTTCATTCAGTAGAAATCTTCATCACAGGGAAACTGACTCTTATGAAAGTGAGATCTTGTGGGCTCCCCACAGCTCTAATTGCTTTCTCTTGCTGACTTCAATGTAATGTATGCCTCTTGTAATTAGTGGGGGTCAGCAGATGGAACCAGAGATATCTGGGGGGGACCCGGGAGATAGACACTTTCGGAAGTGTCAAGTTCCCTGAAGATTTTAAATGAAGAAATCCACTGAACAGAATGATGTTCTTGCGGTGCAGGCAGCAAGAAAGGTAAGTGCTTACTTATATTGCAGGTACACTTGCTTTTTTGCTTTTTTTTATTTTGTTTAATGACAGTGTCCCTTTAAATACCTAATGAAAATGCTTTTCGGCCTTTTTTATGACAAAGGGAAGCTTCTGTTCATAGCACACGCTGACAAAACATGTGTTATGCAGCACTGGAGAAATGTGTAAAACATTTCAGCGTTTAATGATGCCGAAAGAACAAAGAAAAAAACTAGATCTAAAGATTTTACAATTGGGGATATTACATACCGAGCAGTATAATATCACAGTAGAAGTCACTGGTTCACATTTGTTTTAAACCCCTAGGCAACCTTCTCTTAAAACCACATGTACTTCCCCTAAAGGATTTACTGTATATTATATGTTGTCAAGTCACAATGCATTTGCTTATGTGAACATGCAGGGATTTACAAACACAATCCATTTTGACTATACTGTATTTGCTGGAAATCCCATGCCACTCTCCCCATCATTTGCAGAATTTACAGCAACAGTAGAGGGTTTTCCGTTAAAATCCTCATTTTCAGTGTGTTTCAAATGTGAGCTTATACAATGGAATTTATTCCAGTGCCCTGATTATTATTAATACAATCAACAATTTGCAATTTCAATGTTTTAACGTAATCATTGCCAAGGAAAATAACGATGTCCATATTATAAGCATGACCATTGTGACCTAAATTTTCCAATGAGCAAATGGAAAATCCAGGTGATGGTTGATCATTGGTGAATGTGGAAAGGAAATTTGTTTTGTATGTACAAAAAATTTCCCAATGTATGCAAAAAATGCAGTATCTTATAGGTGTTTGTCTGCTTGTAACCAATGTAACAATGACAAAAAAATGGAAATCCAGCATTTTGCAGGCGCCATCGGAGCGAGGACATCTGTTGCAGTGCTAACTGTCTAAGCAGAGATTTTCTCTCACTGCCTGTTGCGTCTCTGGGACAAAAAGTGAAAGGGAATCTCCCCAACAAGACACAGCACAAAAAATTGTAAAAAAACAGAGCTTTTAATCTTTTCCTACTCTATAAAAGAGTTAGGCCTCTTCCACATGGGATGGACTCTGTAAGGAGTCCACTTGTTCAGTGGGGAATCTGTCCGCTGAACCTCGCTGAGCAGGTGGATTGCTGGTCCGTGTCCGCTCTGCTTATGCAGCTTCCTCTATGGGTGGTTGGATGTAAACGGACCACCTGTCCATCTACACCTGACTGCCTTCTAATCTGCTAACCAGAAGGGGATCCCCATCCGTCCCCAATCCATCCGTCGGGTCCGATAGTATTTAGCCAGCCGCCACTGTAAAGACAAGAATGTAGGATTCCAGCTAAAAAACTGACAGGCAGTCCCGATCCACCCCTGTGAAAGGGGCCTAAGATAATTTTGGCCTTATATTTGTTTCATTTTTATAATTGTTTAAGGATTTGTTGACAACCAAGAGTTAAAATGGTCAAAGTATGTGAAGTCCAATTGGTCTGTTCCCATCGGCTGCACGCATATTTGTAACCTCTCGGCAGGTGGGCTTTAACGCTGAGCAGCCACATGCATCTATATGTAAACAGTTTACTGTGCTGAGAACTGTCACAGAAAGCTCCCAATGCACACTTGCGATTGGGAGCTATTGATCATGTGACCGCTGTGACTGAAACGCCTGCGTCTTCCCATCATTTGGTTCCACCTAAAGGGCTGAGAGGCAGAGTCAGGAAGGGGTTAAATAATGTGTGTGTGTGTGTGTGTGTGTGTGTGTGTGTGTGTGTGTGTGTGTGTGTGTATATATATATATATATATATATATATATATATATGGTAATGCTCTGCCGTTACATAATGATGCATAATACTAAAAAAAAGTTGCTTCAGGCTTGTTGCCCCTCATCAGTGTAATCTATGAAAACCATGGCTTTTGTTCAGCTGCACCGGAAGCACTGGGATGCTTAATGCTCAATAAAAACAGAAACACCTGAAATCACTTACACGTGGTCACCATAAATACTTTATTGCACACAGCCCTATGACCTAATAATAAAAATAGAAGTTGCAGCATTAAAGCCACTGGTTAAAAGTACACCTATATCAAGGAGGAACATTTTATAGTACAAGGGTGTATTGCAAGCACTATACTGCCTAAAAGTAAGCGAGGGTTATAACCTCTGTCACATTTTTTTGCCATCTGTGTCCCAGTTTGGAGATTTGCCTTCACTTCCTGACCCATAGCCAAACAGGAAGTGAGGAGAAATCTCTGAAAATTAAGGGAATCCCTTGGGGACCCCCTGGTCACCAGAACTAGTGTCCCCATTGGAAGATTTTCCCTCCATTACTTTTCTGGGGACAACCCAAAATTTGCAATTTTCTTTTACTTTCATTTTCAACGATAATGGTAAACAGGACAAATAGAGAGGGTGAATCTGCTGAACTGGGACACAGACAGCAATAAAATCTGACAGGTGTTATAATCCCTCTCCATGCTCTCCAAAGCTAAAAATAAAAGGTTGGCCTTTAGTTATAATTTAATCTTACTCCCCTAAAATTGCAGTCCTTTATTGGAGCCCGCTATGCAAATATTGACATTCTGAAAGATGCTATTTGAAAAGAAAATTTTACATTCCATGTTCCCTAAGGGCTTGTTCACACTCTTGCCAAACGCCTCTATAGCATTTGACAAGCGTTGGTCCGGCATTTGCGTAGCGTTTTTTAATGCTCCGCAAACGCCACATGTGCGGTTTAGCGGCGGTTGCTAGGCATTTGCCAAGTGTTAAAAATGCCCCACAAATGCCTATAATGAAGTTTGAATGGTGTTAACGCTCTGCAAACGCCCCGCAACTGTGTCGCAACCGCACCGCAAACACCGGCAGGGCGTTTGCGGAGTGGCACCATAGACTTGAATAGGAGGCTTCAACTCCTCCTGACTTGACCAGAGGCGTCTGTTTTACCGCGACGCTGACGCTCCCGTGTGAACAGCACCATGTGCTGCAATGTACAGAATTTTCACAGGCGTTTGGGAAACAGTAAAAACGCTTCCCAAACGCCTGTCTGCTGCTTGCAAACAAGGCTAGTGTGAAAGTAGCCTTACATGGCAGTACCAAGGAACTTAGGCACTGCGCATTGTACTGTATTGGACAGGAGGTGTGTCTTGTGTGCCACTAACCTGTAAGAGCTGGGATTTTTGTAGGGCTCCAGTGACACCTTGCTTGATACTTGATTTCTTAAATTTACAGCTTTTATCTTACAAATACGGTATATGAAAAAAAACAGTTCTAATAGCATTTAATAGGTCACAGGGTTTTGTACAGTATGACACATTTGGTGACCTTATGAAAAAGAGAAAATATAATCATAATTTTGTATTTTATGGCAATAGACTTCAAAGAATGGTCATATACGCAAGCATGATGAGATTAACCTCAGGCGAAAATGACAGTTAATGGTGGCACAAAAGCACAAACAGAGCTTGCAATTGAGGTTTAAAGAAAGGGAAGAGAAAGAGCAGGGAGCACAGCAAAGTACCAGCTTTTAACAACTGATGATTCTGCCAGTTTTTGCAGAAATATAATAGGTGCTAAAACAACTGCAGAAATGCGAAAACCAAAAAGAACCAAAAAACGGTATTGTGAAAAAATGACCAAAGAACATGTAAAAAAAAAAAAAGCTGCAATTCCTCTCGATATCAGCACTGCACAGAGCTCATGAGCCTACATCACCAATATTTCTTAGGCAAAACAGACATCAGTGCATCTCTATGGAAAAACAAATGTAAATGGACAATTATTATTACTTATAGGGGGAATGTTAGCATCAAAGAACAAAAATGGGACTGCTTCAGATAGACTATATGTAAACACACTAGTCTCATGCGCAATACTTTTAAAGGGCTAAACATTAAACCTATGTGTCTCACATATAAAGTTAGAAAAGCTATAAAGAATAAGGTATTTAAAAAAATATAAAAATGAAAGAACACTATCATTATTTAAAAGTTACAAAAATATAACAATATGTAAAAAAAAAAAATCAAGGCCAAAAAAATTTAAAAGAGAGTAGGACAAACCCAAAAGCATGTAGGCCCTTTACTAGATCATTTAGATTTGGCGACTGTGGACAAAGAGAAGGCAACTTTATTACAAAAAGAAATACTTTCTTCAGCTCTGTGTTTACAAAGGAAAAACAGGGGAACTCAAGACCATAATGGGGGTAGTATTGGAATAGTCCCATAAGAACTACAATGGCTACAAACTGATATGGTCCAGAAACAGTTAGACACAATAAAGGTGAATAAAGCATCAGGGTAAGATGGCTTACACCAACATGTCCTAAAGGGTTGAGCTCTTTTACTTAATAGCCATTGTTTTTAATTTTTAGAGACACTTTAATGACTGGCATGGTACTACTGGATTGGCGCAAGGCCAATGTGATGCCAATTTTTAAAAAAGGGATCAAAGTCTCTACCAAGATACTTGACAGTTTAATAAAAGACCACATAAAAGATTTGAAGCAATCGACAGCGTGTATTCACAAAAAATCTAAATTGTCAAACAAATCTGACTTCTTTTTGTGAGGAAGTAAGCAAAAACTTAGACAAAGGAGTGACTGTGGATATAGTATACTTGGACTTTGCAAAAGCGTTTGGGCAATTACATAGCAAGTAAAGTTTATCGCTAATAAATGCAAAGTTATGCATGTGGGGGTTAAAACATGAATGCATGATACATTCTAGGAGAACAGCTGGGTAATGGTAGGAAAGGAAGTAGGTGTTCTGGTAGATCATAGACTTCATAATGACATGCAATGCCAAGCTGCGATTTCCAAAGTGAGCAAAATCCTTTCTTGCATTGAGAGGTATAGACTCCAGAAAGATTGGTATCATTTTACTCCTGTACAAATCATTAATAAGATCTTATCTGGAATATGCCATTCAGTTTTGGGCACCAATTCATAAAATATCGAAACTGGAGAAAGTGGAAAGGGCAACCAAACTGAAAAGAGACATGGAGGAGCTCAGCTGTGAGGAAGGATGGCCAGCACAGTAGATCATTTTAAAAAAGAGGTGGATGCATTCCTAAATGCATAAAACATAACTGAGTATTAACATTTCTAAGTGATAACACGTGGAAATTCTTGATCCAGGGAGAATCCGATTGCCTCGTGGGAGATCAGGAAGGATTTATTACCCCTTTTTTCAACCTAACTATGTAACTATATGTAATGAACATATATGTCCAATTGCATTGTAAGAGTAAATAGTGTGATTCCTGATATAAATACTAAACAACCTTTTCTGGTTTCTGTAAACTGTAGGAGTTAAGCTATCCTGTGTGATTATATTAATTGTTGGATACCTGGCACACATTTTACATGCTTGTTTATTTTAATCTTGCCTCTGTGTCCAATCAGCAGTCCATTATTTTTATATCAATTTGCTCCATGCAGAGTAGCATAATAATGTTCGGTAGTGTGACAAGCATACGGTTACTATCCATGGATTATCACTGACATGATGTTTGCAAATAATCTCCTATACAGAAGATGTTATTTTTTTTCTCTCAACTGAATAACCAATTTATTTTGTGTATGTCCAAATCTGACAAGCTGGTGTTGCAATAAACTGAATGAATAAGCTCAAAGGCATGTCTAAAGACAAGACAACCTGCAGAAGCACAGCAAAATAAACTTCCACAGTACTGCCAGGCAGGGGCGGACTGACACCTTATGGGGCCCCCGGGCAATAAGGGATCATGGGGCCCCTGTGTCCTTGCCCACACTCAAAGCACACCCCAAAAACCCTATAAAAGATACCAGGGGCATTTCATGGGGCCCCCTACTGACCCCAGGCCCTCTGGCAGTGCCTGAGTGCTCGAATGGTCAGTCCACCCCTGCTGCCAGGGATATTAAAGATATTTCCTTAAAAATTATTTATAGTAAAAAAAATCCTAGCCGCCGAGTGTAAACTAATAGCTAATTCGATCATACAATACTCACTTTCTCTGTGGTACAGGGTCAAACATCCCTTGGATCTCCTTTCCCTGAGTATTTTTATTCTCTTTTCTATTCTCTATAGAATCCACCCTTCTATCTGGCCTTTATCTCTCCCAACTCATTCCAAGTCTGGGCTGAATCAAACCTCAACAGGTCACACCAATTGGCAACCTATACCACCAAATGTAAAGGCTAATTTTTTAATTTTAAAAAATAACAAACAAATTATACTTACCTGCTCTGTGCAATGGTTTTGCACAGAGCACCCCCAATTACCTCCTCTTCTTATGTCCTTCGCCAGTGCTCCTGGCTCCTTCTTTTTTTGGTGTGCAACTATAGGAAGCCCCTTCCTATCGTGGAACACCTGCATGCTCGATCCCGAGCCGCCTCTGTGTGTCTATGAGACATACAGAGCTCAGGTTGCCCCTCCACACTGGCTGTGATTGACAGCAGCCAATGGCTCCTGCTGTGATTGAGCCAATGAGAAGGGAAAGAGCCAAGAGAGTCTCTGCTCTCCTGAACATTGCTGGATCGAGGTCAGGGTCAGGTGAGTATTAGGGGGGGAGCTGCATGTAGAAGGTTTTTTTACCTTCATGCATAGAATGCTTTAAAGTAAAAAATGCTTTGCCTTTACAACCACTTTAAGGGCCAATTCACACTATGTGTAATGATACATAAAAGACATTAGTTTTCTCTGTGTTGTGTTCAGACCAAAATGCAGTGTGCACTGTGATATTATGCAGCATCAATATATATTATTATTATTATTATTATACAGTATTTATATAGCGCCAACAGTTTGCTCAGCTCAATAATGTATTCTTAATAATTTGTATTCTTCTTTACAAATTTAAACATTCACTATATAAACTGAAAAATATTTGAAGATTTTGCTTTCCTTTGAATCACTTAGTTAATATTTAGTTGTATAAGCACTGTTTCTGAGAACTGCTGTACATCTGTGTTGCATGGAGTCAACCAACTTCTGGCACCTGTGAACAGGTATTCCAGCCCGGGATGATTGGACTACATTCCACAGTTCTTCTCTATTTCTTGATTTTGCCTCAGAAACTGCATTTTTGATGTCACCCCACAAGTTTTCTATTGGATTAAGATCCGGGGATTGGGCTGGCCACTCCATAACGTCAATCTTGTTGGTCTGGAACCAAGATGTTGCACGTTTACTGCTGTGTTTGGGGTCGTTGTCTTGTTGGAACACCCATTTCAAGGGCATTTCCTCTTCAGCATAAGGCAGCATGACTTCTTCAAGTATTCTTATGTATTCAAACTGATCCATGATCCCTGGTATGCGATAAATAGGCCCAACACCGTAGTATGAGAAACATCCCCATATCATGATGCTTGTGCAACCATGCTTCACTGTCTTCACAGTGTACTGTGGCTTGAATTCAGTGTTTGGGGGTCGTCTGACAAACTGTCTCCGGCCACTAGACCCAAAAAGAACAATCTTACTTTCATCAGTCCACAAAATGTTGCGCCATTTCTTTTTAGGCCAGTCAATGTGCTCTTTGGCAAATTGTAACCTCTTCAGCACATGTCTTTTTTTCAACAGTGGGACTTTGAAGGGGGGCTTCTTGCAGATAGCTTGGCTTCACATAGGCATCTTCTAATTGTAACAGCACTCACAGGTAACTTTAGACCTTCTTTGATCTTCCTAGAGCTGATTGTTGGCTGAGTCCTTGCCATTTTGGTTATTCTTCTATCCAATCGAATGGTAGTTTTTCACTTTCTTCCACATCTTTCAGGTTTTGGTTGCCATTTTAAAGCATTTGCGATCATTTTAGCTGAGCAGCCTATCATTTTCTGCACTTCTTTATGTTTCCCCTCTCCAATCAACTTTTTAATCAAGGTACGCTGTTCTTCAGAACAATGTCTGGAACGACTCATTTTCCTCAGAATTTCCTCAGAGAGAAATGCATGTACAACATTTGCTGCCTTCCTTCCTTAAATAAGGGCAATAATTGCCACCTGTTTTTCAAAGAATGAATGACCTCACTAATAGAACTCCACACTGCTATAGTTTTGAACATGCCCTTTTCAATTAGTGATTCAATTACACAGAATCTTGAAGATGTCTTGCCCGTCGAATAAACTGGGGCCGAAGTTTGTAGGTCCATTCCGGGTAAAGCGAATGATCAACAAGGTGGCATATGAACTCACTCTTCCGGAAACCTTTAAGATCCACTAACTCTTACATGTGTCGCTACTGAAGCCAGCTACACCAGACCCCTTTCCGGATCAGGAGTCCAGACTTCCAGAAGCAATAACCACAGATGAACAAGAAGAATTTAAAGTTGAAGCAATCCTGAACTGTCGAAAAAGGGGGGGGCAGACACAGTTCCTGATCAAATGGAAGGGTTATGGCCCTGAGGAGAACTCATGGGAACCCGCCCAAAATGTTCATGCCCCTAGGCTTATCTGGGAATTTTATTGTAGCCACCCACGGTGGAGAGATCAGTTGGGCACCCGGAGGTTGCCCGTAAGGGGGGGAGCAATGTCAGGGTCCGCTGCGGCGTTCGGTCCGGTGCATGCGCAGTTTGCCAGCTCGCGCTGGGCTGCGGGCACTAGGTCCTGGATGACCTCGGCAGAGACGAACTCACGCATGCGCACTGGGGGCCGCGGGTGCGTGCCTAGTACCAATGACAGCGTGGGGCGCGGTATTTAAATCCGCCCTGCGCTGACACTGGTTGCCGTTTGGTCTATCCTGTGTTCCCTGCTTCTGTATTCGTTGATATTTGATCGTTGCTGACCCGGATTGCCCCTGACTGTGCTGTATTCTCCTGCTCTGACCCCTGGCTTGCCTGACCTCTCTCTTGGATGCCCCCTATTGGATCTGATCTTCTGGTACTGACCCTGCGTGTGAACCAACTATCCTCTGCCTGCTGCCTTGTACCGCGCTGCTCCCACGGTAACTGACCCAGCCTGTCTGACCACGAATCCATCCATCCATCCATCCATCCTGCTCGGGCCCTTCTGCCTCTTCACATCAGGCTCTCATCTTGTAGATGTCTCCGGCGGATCCCTCTACCACAGGTGGGTGTACTCAGAGGCCGCGACCTGGTCCTGGTCTGCTCCAAGTCCATCACCACCATCAGGGGCCCTGGTGAACAAGCAGGCCAGGACTTAGACTCCGCACTCTGGGGAATCCTGTGCGGTGGGTTGCCAGAGGTACCGCCAGATGGATCATTACAGTTCCAGAGGATGGGGGAAGCCCTGGAGAAGTCCTGGAGACGGGCATGGGAGGAGGAGACCAGGGAACTAGAGAGTAGGAGGTCTTGTGAGGAGGGGAGAGTGCGTTTTGGGTGGTAGATGGATATCAGGTCGGTGATGTAGTTTCGGGCAGTGTTATGAACAGCTTTGTACGTCAATGTTAATATTTAGAATTTTATGCGTTGGGCAATCGGAAGCCAGTGGAGGGATTGGCAGAGGGGGATGGCGGACACGGTGCGGTTGGTAAGGTGGATGAGTCTGGCCGCAGAATTCAGGATAGACTGAAGCGGGGATAGCCTGTGTTGGGGTAGGCTGGCGAGGAGGGAGTTTCACTAGTCGAGTCGTGATATGATAAGGGAGTGAATGAGTTGCTTTGTAGTTTCTGGAGTTAGGAATGTGCGTATTTTGGAGATGTTGCAGAGGTGGAGTCTGCATGAATTTGTCAGCGATTGGATCTGGGGCTGGAAAGACAGATTGGAGTCTAGAATGACGCCTGGTACTCTGGCTTGCGGGGTGGGGCTGATGGTGGAGTGACATCCAGTCTGATATGTCGTTCAGAAGGCTAGTGATTCGGGCGGAGACTGGAGGGGTGAGACGAGGGGTAGAGAGATAGATTTGAGCGTCATCGGCTTAGAGATGGTAGTTGAAGCCGTGGGAGTGTATCAGTTGACCAAGGGAGGAGGTGTAGATGGAGAAGAGAAGGAGCCCAAGGAAAAAACCTTGGGGGACCCCAACAGAGAGGGGGAGTGAGGGGGAGGTGGCAGCATTATAGGTAACACTGAAGAAAGCCACAGAGAGGTCGAGGAGTAGTAGCACTGAGTAGTGGCCATTGGCTTTGGCAGTTAGCAGGTAGTTGGTGAGTTTGAGTAGGGGGTTTCGGTGGAGTGTAGGGGACGGAAGCCAGATTGTAGGGGATCAAGGAGGTTGTTGTCGGTGAGGTGGGAGCTTAGGCGATTATAGGCTAGGTTGATGATGTCACATGGGGGCAGAGGGCATCTACTTCAGGGGACATTCTTTTCCTTCTTTTAATAAAGGACTTGTCAAAGACTGTCTCCTGTCTATTTTACACTACACTTTTTTTGTGAATGAATAGCGGTACCATGTACCCCATACTCATTCGCATGGGGGGGTGGGATCTGGGGAACCCCACTGACAGCTGAAATATTAACGCATGGTTTTCACTACTAAAGTACCACATTACTTGATAAAATAACTCATGCAGTATTTTAGTAGTGTTTTTTGTGAATTCAAACATTTATTTTTAAAAATGCTATGCGGTATCCTACCGCATACTCGGATGTGGTAAGATACCGCTTAGTGAATTGTGCCCAATATCTTTTTGCCCTACTATGACAGAACAAATGTACATACACTTTCACTGTGTGAACTATTTTTTTATAAATCCACCCAATTCAAAGCAGCCAAAAAAAAAAAGTTCAAGAGGATCGCCTCCTGAACACCTAAAAGCAGTGAAAGAGACCTTAAAGCCTTTTAACTCCTTATTCAAAATGTGTAAATACTTTAGTGTGCATAGTCTGAGCACAGTTTCCACCACCCAGGAAAGTCCAGGTGCTGCATACAGATGCCCATAGACATGAATAGCGTACTAGGGAATATAAAACAAATAAAAGAGCACTCCCAGTCCTGTGGGAGTCAGTAGAGCTACAAGCCCAGAAAAAGATAACATCAAAATTCACTTTAAAGTAAAGTTAAAAAGCATGACATGTAGGAGTGCCCAGACTGATACATCACCAAGCCAACGGAGGAGATGAAACACATAACCCCAGAAGCTGAAGGATGACACATAATCCCGGACCCAACAGTAGGTTACACTACCCAGGAGCCTCAGAACAGTGGGAGAAGTGCATGGCCACTTCGTTGGTGAATCCACCAGATGTCACATGTCTTGGAACCGGATGTGATGTCATACACCTGGCAGAAGAGCGCCTGAACGTCCGCTGGTGAGGGAAAACTGGAAGTCTTGCAGAGCACTCAAACCATGTCAAACCAAAGGAGAGCAGCTGGTCACCATGAAAACATGTTTCGGGGCTTGCCCCTTCCTCAGATCAACCCCATGAAACATGTTATCATGGTGATGGGCTTCTCTCCTTTGGTTTGACAAGGTCTGGGTGCTCTCCAAAAACTTCCAGTTTGCACTCACCAGCCGAAGTTTGGGCGCATATTCGCTAGGTGTATAAATATTACATCCGTTTATGGGACACGTGACTTCTGGTGAACATGCCATCTCAGTGACCCCAGCAACCTTAATCCACACACACTTCTCCATCTGTCCTCAGGCTCCTTGGCGGTGTAACCTACTGTTGGGTCGGGGATCATATGTCATCCTACAGCTTCTGGGATTATGTGTTTCTCCTGTCCACTGGCTTGGTGATGTATCAGTCTTGGCACTCCTTCATGTCATACTTTTTAACTTTAAAGTGAATTTTAATTTTATCTGCTCCTGGGCTAGTGGCTCTATTAACTTCCACAGGACTGGGAGCAGTCGTTTATTTGTTGTTTTCTGCTGGAGCTGCCCTTACTGTGGTTATCTACATATCCCCTTGGAACCTCATTGCGCTTGATACTTGCATTTTTTTTTCACTTGGGAATGGGCTGGTGTTCACATAAATAAATGTATTAATTATGAACTATTAATCATCATTAAGGACAAGGGGTCATTCTTTGCATCTGGAGGAAAAGAGGTTTAATCTCTGTATATGGAAAGGCTTCTTCACAGTAACAGTTGTGAAAAGGTGGAACTGGTTCAAACCAGCTCAGTTGATCATTTTAAAAAAAGTTGTATGCATTCATAAATGCACAGAATTTAACTATCTATTAATATTTATAAGTAATCACACCAGAACTGATCCAGGAATTATCCAATCTTCTTTGGGGATCAGGAAGGATATTTTTTTCTCTGTTGGAGCAAATTGGACCATGCTTTGAAATGAGGTCTTTTGCCTTCTTCTGGATCAACTGGTATATGTTTCTGTGTATACAGAGGCTTTCAGCTAATGTATTCATTTTTTTTTCTATTGGCTGAATTAAAACGACTTGTGTCTTTTTTCAGACTAATTTTGTAATTATTTAATCCTGGGAAGCAGTTTCTTGATCCCGAAAGGCCAAAAAAAGCACTCACAGATCTAGTAGAGTGTGCCTTGACAGGAAAGGGTGGAGCTCATTCCTTGAGACCATAAGCTTCGACTATGGCCTGCCTGAGCCAGCCACAAATGTGGGAACAAGAAGCCGCTGCACATTTACAAAGTTCAGTTGGGATGATAAAAAGGTAATTGGTCTTTCTGAATTAAGCAGTGGGTGAAAAATAGACTCTTACAACCCATACTACATGCAAACAATAGTGGAAAATGTCCTTTTGGTGAACCGAGACCAGACAGAAGGATGGATGAACTATATATCAACATAGGAACCATGAAAACTTTCGTTAAACAGGTGCAATTGTGCACACAAACAATTATATACTCTTGGACTTTGCTGTTTAGTGAATCAGGCCAATACATTAATTACTACTTTATTGCAGTATAAATAAGAACATGGACCAAATTGAACAGAGGTGCCAAAATGCTGGCTTGGGTCTTCCCCACACATCTGCAAATGTATATACACAAAGACTTTTAGGGAAATGTCAAGAGCAGGTTTAAATTAGGTTTTATTATCTGTCTAACAGGGCTAAAGTGCTTGGGAACATGTGTTAAGAAAAATAAATGTTCCTGGCTTGGTTTTTCTGCCGGGAGGAAACCAAAGAAAAAGAATGAATGCTCGCTCAATGACATAGGGGAGAAAATGCTCAAAAAGTGATAATCCCACACCTGAATTTATAATCAATACCAAAAAGAAGAAAAAGCAAAGATGTCTGTGATATCCATAGGATTGCAAAGTGGTTTGCAGAGTATTTGCATAAGATTTGTTGGAGTTACTAATGTTCAACCACACACAGGCACAATACATAAAAAGGTTCATTCTTTTAGGCCTCATGCACACTGGGCGATTTTACAGCTGCTGTTTTTGGCTTCTGGAGTTTTTTTCTACAGCCAGTAAACTCCCCAACATGTTATCCTATGTGTCTATGCACACATAAGCTTTAATAAGCGTGTTTTGGCAGGGGTGTTTTCTGGCCGAGAACTACACCCAGAACTAGTGGGTTTCAAGAGGATTTTTTTTAGCTGTAAAAACGCTCTAACACTGGTAAATGCGCAAACATGCGGTAAAACATGGCAAATGGGTGTTTTTGAGCATTTTCTGAGGACATTTTTTTTTTGTGTAAAAACGCTAACACAGAAATACACGGCTAAACACAACTTTATAACACAACTTTATACGACTTTATACAGCTAACATTACCGCATTTTTAAAATGCCCAGTGTGCATGAGGCCCTATGTATAGAAGCATTCCTTTAGAAACATAGAGGAGATAATGTAATGAAATTCCCACAGCACAAACTACTTTATACCTAAACATTAATTCCTGGCATGCTATCAAGCAGAAAATATTTCTTTTCAACTACATATGGTGGAGAAGATGCACACATTTTACAACCCTTATGGGATTCAGGTCAAGAAAATAACAATGAAAATACATGGATGATTCTTTGTAAGATGTTCATAATGTATGTAGTGTAATATATTCGATAAAGAAGGAAATGATGAATTCCCCTGAATGTTTTTTAAATGTCCCTGTCTACATCTCAGGGAGATTCCGCTTTATTTTCTGTCCCAGGAAATTTGTTTTATATAAAACAACCAACAACTTTACATACACATTAATGTAAGAAACAGGGCTGTTGTCCATAGTATTCAATAATGTGTTTGTTTTCATTCACTTCACATAAAAACATTAAACATAAACTCAGGGTGGTTGCAATTCTCAACACTTTCATTTTTCCGTGGTGTTCACATTTCATACATTAGAATTTGAAGTAAACTTGTAGTAAACTAGTGCTGATACAATAAACTTAGAGGGGAAATGAAAGGGGCCAAAAAAGAGCAAAATAATAATCTCCAGTATTGCCTATGATCTCCCTGCTGCTGATTTTTCCCAAAAATGCCCTGTTTTGCACTATCTCTGTACAGTGACAGCTGATGGGGTAATAACAGGGGAGGACTGAGTAACTCATGGGGCCCCCGGGCAATAGGGGATCATGGGACCCCTGTGTCCTTGACCACACTCAAAGAACACCCAAAAAAGCCTATAAAAGGTACCAGGGGCATTTCATGGGGACCCTACTGACCCTGGGCCCTCAGGCAGTGCCCGAGTGCTCTAATGGTCAGTCCGCCCCTGGGTAATAATCAAGAAGCATCAGTAGAGGTGTACAAAGCAGAGATCTACAGAATAAAAGAAGTATAAGTAGGGAGATGCTTGCACTGTAAGTCATCTCATGGCACATGCCTCCTTCACATTTTAAACATAAGTTCAGTTAACTAAATATGAAGTTGTCTCAGGTTAAAAACACAAAGGGATTTTTAATGCTACTGACAGAAAAAAAATGCTTTCCAAACCACATATTAGTCACTCACTTGCACTGACATATTTTGCAAACTCTGAATATTATGTGTGTCTGTACTTCGTACTGAGATAATCAAGCACAGACTAAAGAATGCCATCTACTGCCCAAAAACATAATGCAATCTCCTTGAAAAATAAAAATTGATTTTCTTTACAGCAGCACAACCATTTTTTGAGCTGATATGCAAATATGACAGTGGATCTCCTTTTTGTGCAACTAAATCAAAAAGCAGCAGATGTTCACTAAAGTTGGCCATACATACTGAACTGTTTCAAGGTGGTTGCGGGAATCCTCCCATCTGTGTCACTGTATTCTCACAACGAATCAACGATCAGTGCTGCATCTGGTTGGCTACATGTGCTAATTGAAGCAAAATTTTCCAACAAGCCCAGCCAGTTTATGAGAAGTCGGTCGGTAGATCGACTTCTCATGAACGGGAATGGCCATAGATAGAACAAAAGTTAACATTTCCATCCATGAATGGCCAGCTTAAACTATCAAACATGGTTTAAAGTGTTACTTTCACTATATCTGGTCCCCCACAGTACACACAACATGGAAATGCAATTATTGTAGTAAATATAAACTGCTAAATACCTTTTCTCATCAGCAGTTGGAGCAGTCTTGTGACTTCAGCAGAGCACTGGTTAAAGCTTGTAGGAGGAGTTTTCTTTCTGCTCTAGGAGGATGCAAAACCCCTGACCTCTGTCTGGGCAGTGCTGATTGGCCCTGTGCTGATCATATACACTCTCTCAAGAAAAAAAACAACCTCTCTAGCAATACACACAAAACTAAGCATGTGCAGAATGGCTACGGTTCAGTCTGTCTTATCAGGAGATAAGACATGGACATTTGAACAAGAGGAGGGGCACAGAAAACAGGATCAAACTGCCTTTTTACACAATTAACCCCTTAAGAGGAGGATTAACCCCTTAGGTTCCACAGTGAGTATAACAAGCATGCTTTACTGCATATACAGACTGATTTTACTGTTGTGGGTTTAATAACACTTTAACCACCTCCCGCCCGCCATATAGTCCAATGATGGACGCAAGGCAGTTCTCTCATTCTGGGAGGACGTTATATGACGTCCTCCCATTCTCACAGCGCATGCGCGGCTCCGGGAGCACGCAGCGTGGCGATTGGTGGTGCGCTGTGTCCCTCAGACACAGCAGATAACCGATCCACGGAAAGAGCCGAAGATGTCGGCTCAGTCATGTGATCAGCTGTGTCCAATCACAGCTGATCGCATGTAAACAGGGAAATGCCGGTTATCGGCATTTCTTTCCTCATGAGCTGTCACGCTGACAGCTCGTGAGGAGAGCAGAGCCGGTAATCGGCATTCCTCGGAGGGGACATGTGCACTGATCATCAGCAGTGCCACCTGTCAGTGTCCATCAGTGCCAGCTTTCAGTGCTCATCCATGCCACCTGCCAGTGCCCATCAGTGCCACATCAATGCCACATATCAGTGCCTACCAGTGCACATCAATGCCACATATCAGTGCCCATCTGAGCTGCCCTTCAGTGTCACCCATCAGTGCCAGTCAGTGCCACCCATCAATGCCAATAAGTGCCACCTATCAGTGCTAGTCAGTGCCGCATATCAGTATGCATCAGTGACGCCTATCAGTGCCTGTCAGTGCTGCCTATCAGTTCTGCCTAACAGTGCCCGTCAGTGCCGCGTAATAGTGCCAGTCAGTGCTGCCTATCAGTGCCAGTCAGTGCTGCCTATCAGTGCCACCTATCAGAGTCGCCTATCAGTACATATATCGGTGCTGCCTTTTAGTGCCTATCAGTGATGCCTGTCAATGCCCATCAGTGCCACCTACCAGTGCCTCCTCATCAGTGCCCATCAGTGCCACCTATCAGTGTCCATCAGTGCAGCCTATCAGTGCCCATCACTACAGCCTCATTAGCGCACATCAGTGAAGGAGAAAAATCACTTATTTACAAAATTTTATGACAAAAACTAAGAAAAAACTTTTTTTTTTTTAATTTTCAGTGGTTTTTGGTTTGTTTAAGAAACAATAAAAAACCCAGAGGTGATTAAATACCACCAAAATAAAGCTCTATCTGTCACAAAAAAATGATAAAAATTTCATATGGGTACAGTGTTGCATGACTGCGCAATTGTCACTCAAAGTGTGACAGTGCTGAAAGCTGGAAATTGGCCTGGGCAGGAAGGGGGTATAAGTGTCCTGTAGGCTAATGGTTAAAGTATAACTAAAGGCAAAACTTTTTTTTTCAGTTTTGGATAGAGTGGAGAGGGATTAGTACACCTGTCAGTTTTTATTGTGGCCTCTGTCCCCTTTAGGGAAATTCACCCTCTCTATTAGTCCTGTTTATCGTTAACGTCAAAAGTGAAAGTAAAAGAAAGTTCCAACTTTTGGGTTGTCCCTAGAACTTCCAATAGGGACACTAGTTCTAGTGACCTGGGAGACCCCAAGGGATTCCCTTAAAGTGGTTCTAAAGCTTTAAGGTTTTTTTACCTTTATGAAAAAATATCACCCTTCTTGAGTAAGGGCAGATGGTTCATGTAGCTATAACTCCCTGAAATCCATCTGCCCTTAGCTCAGGCATGCACACAGGGTTCACATCCCCACGGCACAGAGCGTGAGCTGTAAATGTACACTGAGCTGTGTATGCACAGCTCAGTGTGCATGACAGCTGACAGGCAGGGAGAAACTTTTTATAACAGGAGAGACAAATAGTCTATCTTCTGTCATAAAAACCCTACTTGTCAGCAATTTTGCAAAAAGTTAGTTTAATACCACTGTTAGTGAAAGCCACCCCCAACTACAGGAGGGCCTGGGAGGTACTGTGTGAGTCAGTATTTTAGCTTTGTGGCAGAACAATAAAATTTGCTTAGTTTTCTAATGTTCAGAAACCTTCCAAAGCACTTTTGTGTTATCAAGGCACAAACACTGGGGGTTTTGAAGAAAAGCTAAAAAGAGGAAAATGTACTGGATCCTAAAGTAAGTTGAATAATAACTAGCCGAATCATAAACTATATGCTGTTGTTTCAGGGTTTCAGGGAATACCAGCAAACATAAACTATATTTTTCTAAAGGTTATAAATGTGCCCAAAGTCTGATTCTATATGAAAGTCATGCTTGCCATCATACGCTATGGAGATGAACATTAATCATGTGATGTCTTACTGACCCACAGATACATTCCATTATACTTTGATATAATTAAATGTTGTGGTAGTTTCTCTGTCCATGTAATTTTTCCTTGCAAGCCAGAACATTGAAATACAGATATTTCAGGTACATGCAAAGACAAATGTGGAGTTATACTGCTGCAAATTCTCAAACATAAAGTATTTGGGCTAATTTACGGCACAATTCCTGTGTTTTGTGTGCATTTACATGCATTTTAAATGCATTTGTAATGCATTCCATTGCATTTTTTCTCACTTGAAAAAACAGAGTGCAAAGGATCCTTCTCACATTTATGTGCATTTCAGTGCATTTCCACACATTTCAGTGCAAAAAAATGCATGCCGCTGTACTTTTTTGAACTGCTTCCCATCCAGCTACATACCCATATGCTGATTGATAGGAAGGGTGATATCTCAGTCATTGCTGCTGCGATGACTGAGGTATCATTGTTTTCAGCCAGTGATTCAGCCAGTGATTCTGAAGCCGGTAAAAGTAATCTAAGTGGCTAAAAAGCTGCTGGATTACTTTTACAGGTGCTGGAAGAGGCGGCTTCACTGGGCTCTCCTAAGCGGCACATTGTTCTTTCCACTGTGTGATGTCAGAAATTGGAAGTGACAAGGATTTAGTCACTTTTTGTTCTTTGTTGACCTTGTTGTTACAGATTAGGGAAGCAGCCGATCAGACCAATCTGTGTCTGAACGGCTACACTGGAGGCCAGAGAAGATGACAAGGTTCCAAAAGACTCCAGATCTCTCCATAAAGAGGACCTGTCATGTCCCATGCCGTCACAAAGGATGTTGTTCATCCCTTGTGATATCAATAAAGTTTATTAAAAAAAAACCTAAAGATATATATATATGTTTTTTTTTTTTTTTTGCATGCATTCAGGAACAAACCCTTAGTCCACCCAATATTGATATACAGTTCTCTGGGCAGATGTCGACAGGTGGTTGAATCACCCATAGATTTATTATAGTGTATAGTGACTATTGTAGACTACAGTAATTAAATTCTTAGCTCTACCAATTTGTCCTAGTCATAATGAACAAAGCTTCTTCATCCTATTGAATTCCAAATTTACTTGACATTACAAAGAATGCAGCAGTAGAGTCAAGACTGTGCCAGCTGATGTAGCAGTGTCAGCAATATTAGCAAGGAGACTTTGCAAGAAAATCTGCTTTGCCTTTATCATGTGTTCAAGGTTAACTGAACCACACGCACCTGGAGAGTTTATGTCTAGGAATTACACAATGAAAAAAGAAAAATAAATAATTGTAGCACCTAACGAGGAGGTTTTTAAATAAGACCCAATACAGGCAGTCCCTGGGTTACAAACATCCGACTTACATATGACTGATACTTAAGATCGGAGGCAGCATGAAGTCATGGTACTCCCAAAAACCACATTGGCGACCATCTTGCTGTTCATGGTATGCTGCCACCTACTGTTCGGCAGACCTGTCAGCAATCCCACTGCATGGCCAGTTAACCTTTCCCTATGCTATCCAAAACTTAAACATTTTAGTGAGTTAAAAATCTTGTTCGTGACCCAGGGACTGCCTGTACTGAAAATTCATAAAGTATCTTGTTTCATACTGAGGGCAGATTACCATTCAGTGAAAGACCAATGACATCCAATCATCCATCGGATCAGTATACATTCATGCAGAAGGCAAGCTGCACTACCTTATCTTGACTCATCTCCTCAGTGATTTCAGTAGATAATTCATCAAATATTTAATTGTAAACTAGAGGTCGTATGCCTCTACAATCAAAGCCTAGTACACAAAGGCCAAATGTCGGGAGGCATCGGCTGGTTCAATAGAAACCGGACGACATTTGGCCTGTGTATACGGCAGCCAGTTTGACAGAAGGTGGCCTTTGGGCCAGCTTCTGTCGAAGGGGCATGACCGGAAAAGGTCTGGTGATTGGCTCCTATTCAGCGATCTCAGCCAATGGCTGAGAGCGCTGACTGCAGTGTTCTGTTACCATCACATCACACACAGCATAACAATATTATTCCAAATAGGAAAACATTATATTGGTGGGCCTTTGTATCTATTACCCTAGCTAGAGGCTTTATCATTACTAGATGTGAATAAAAAACAATACTCTTCATTTTTATACTTAATACAGATAATAGAGTACTTGAAAGTAACCCATGTTCTATAATATGGTAATGTGGCCTACTTATCTAATCTTTCACCTTGTTAGCAGCAGTGCTTTCCATCAAGTAAATTCTAGGTTTATGCAGATTTGAAATCTTATTTGTCACTTACTGTGGCTGTGATAAGATAACGTGCGGCTTTTGTCTGAGTGCCAGTGTAACTTGTCCACCTTGGTTAGGTTCTGGAGAGAACTGTACTTTTCTTGGTATGGGCTGTGGAGCAGCTTGCTGGGGAATCGGACGTATGGGTGGGGCTGGAGCACCTGCACCTTGATCTCCTGTCCCGGCAGAGGATGTGCCTTGGGTTGCTCTTTCTTCACAGACTTTACCTTTGGTACCAGGTTTGCACACACAGAGATGTGGGCGTAAGCACATTCCACCATTCTGACAAGGTGGAGAGCAGTTTGCTGTTAAAAAATACAACAAGAATATAGGATCAACAGAAAAAGGGAAAAAATATTACATTAAAAGAGCCTTAGAAACACAATTACAATTTGCAGATCTGTAGTGAAGGCCATAAAGTAGAAAGAGCCAGCAACCTTCAAGGACAAAAAAATTACAGACATTTGCTTGTGGTATTATTAAAAGTATTTTTCTTTTTTTAAATAATAATGAACCCTTCAAAGCACAAAATACTATAATCTTGCTTTTTACTTCTTATTAAACAAAATAAAAATACATTGCGGCTAGCGAATATGCTATGTCATTCACATCTTTTACCTTTAACAGTTGATATGTTTAAATGCTTTAGTCATGGAAATCAATCACTAGTGGCATTTGGGCAATGAAAAAAATAAACATTGTACTTGACTAATAAAATCTAAAGCAAAGGAAGTATATACTTTAGCATATAAAATCAGGTGTCCTTTTTGTAACCTTCAAAGCAGAACTTCCAAAATGTGAGGTTGATAATAACTCCACCTATGTTTGTACTAGCGTTTATAACTCAACACTCATAATGTATTATTATTAGTATATTACAGAGTTGTAATGCAACAGATTGCCCCAAAAGAATTACATGATGATTTGGGCTGAAGCGCTTTGAGAATGAATCAGCATTGACATCAGTGACTGGTCATAGACTCTATAATCATTTAAAAAAAGAAAAGGCCACTTCTGGGCATATATCATAGTAACTAATATACAGTTGATTTTCCAAACCATGCGCTTTGCCATGTGAAAGTAAATTTATAAAATGGGTATTTATTAAAGCAACATTTCAATTGCTTTCACTTCTGCTTCCTCCCTTCCTACTTACCTTTACTTATTGTACATTTTAATGCACTGCTGATCCAAGCCTATGTTGTACATTTTGTGTGTTTTACAATCTACCATAAGGAAACAGAATTACTGACTAGCAGACACAAATAATAAAAAAATTGGGTTATCACAAAAAAATAGCAGGAAGAAAGTACCATGTTGGTAAACACAAAAAAATTTACACACAGTGATCATGGGTATAACAATGAGCATATACAGGGGGTTCAAATGCCTAACGCATTACCTTTAACCACTTTATCACAGGAATTAAGAGATAAATAATATGCTCACAAGCCAAGTGAGCTAAAAGTATGTAAATGCATAAGCACATAATGTAGACCGCTCTCCACCTCTAAATGGAGACAAGATGGTGCTGAATACTGAGGCGTTTCAGGAACCATATCCCTTTGTCAGAGCAAAGGCTGTTCTTATGTTTTTGTACAGTGTTGGATTTCCCCGATCTGAGGAGGGCTGCACCGCCATTTCTTTCTAGTCCTGGATGAGAAAGGTTAATGTGACATTTGGCTTATATTATGAGTGCCACTACCTATTCCTGAGCGCCGAAGTGTCAACATTATATACAGGGGGTTGCGTTAAACAAGAACTAAAGGGAGGGGCTAAAGGCAATTGGCCCAGACAGGCAAAAAGTATAAATACAGCCTTATTTACCAGGACTTGGAAAACAAGAACTACAACCTTCAAAATGTTTTTTGTTCCAGACTATTTAACCTTTACCCGCCCGGCCTATGGCCAGATGGCGGCCAGCAAAATTCCTCAGCGTTCCGGGTGGATGCCATATGGCCATAGTCCGGGCGGGTAAAGGTTAAATAGTCTGGAACAAAAAACATTTTGAAGGTTGTAGTTCTTGTTTTCCAAAATTTTAGTTTGGGTACAATGTTGTATGACCGCGCAATTGCCATTCAAAGTGTGAGAGCGCTGAGACCTGAAAAATGGCCTGGGCAGGAAGGGGGTAAAAGTGCCCGGTATGGAAATGGTTAAACATATGATAGTGTAAGCTGACAGTGCCTGGCTCCACAACCAATCTACGTGCTAAAGTATGAACTCGTGAGAAATTTCTGCAACACACAATGTAACATTTCTGAACCTGGGTGGGTACAGGTTTGACCACAGTTTAGCCAAGCTGCATATGCTCCTCACTGCTATTATCATTGTGTATATAGTGCTTGACTCACTTGACCACAATAAATATAACATGTTTACAGGGTTCACTAGTTGAAAAGATGCACCTGTACATTTTATACTGTATTCCAAATCTGTTTTTTTTAATTGTTTTATTTTTTAAATATATTCTTCAGATGTTTTTAACATATAAAAAAGTAATTTTAACATATTTTTACATATATTTGTAAATATATTAAAAAAAATGTAGATTTGTATTTTTAAAGACATACATTTGAAATGTATTTTTTAAAAATAATTTCATATATTTTGTAATAAAAATTTATTTCAACATGCAGTATGTATATATATATATATATATATATATATATATATATATATATATAAATATATTTTGAAATATATTGAATATGGCCAAAATTGTAGCATTTCAAATATATGGCAATATATTTGGGAAGAATATTTTTAAAAATATTTCAAATATATTTTTCTTCCATGTGGCATATGCCATGATGAGACTCCTACTTAATGGATATCACATGGTACATTTTTCTTCTTGTTCCCGTCAGGGTCTCCATGCTAATAATTTTCAGATGTTGGGAACTATATCATATCTAAACAAGCTGCATGTCTAATCCTATAAAGACTATACTCACCATAAGTCATCCTCACAATAAAACAGTACCCCTTTCGCGAGTTGATGAAGAACCAATGAATCAAACTGGTAAGTGCAGCTAAGCACAAATAAGTACACATGGAGTAACTATGCGTGTTTACACAGAGTCAGCATGTCATAGTTGGGCAGACTACAATAAAACCTTAATACAAGTAGCTGGCAACTTGGAAAGTTTCTTCATGGAAATCTTTATTGGTCACATAAATACAGGATCCAAAAAGCTGACGCATTACGTCTTCACAAAGCCTTATTCATAGCATGATGCTATGAATAAGGCTTTGTGAAGCCGAAACGCGTCTGATTTATGGATCCTGTATTTATGTAACCAATAAAGACTTTCATTAAGAAGCTTTCTGAGTTGCCGGCTACTTGTATTGTGGATATTTGTTGCGAGGAGTGGACACCTCAGCCAGTGCTCCAGTCTCTTGTCTCCATGTGGTGAATAGAGCAGTTTGGGTAAGATTTGTTTTCATACAATAAAGCCTTCCCATTTTGGTTAACACAAACTATATAGGTGGGTAGCATGATGTAGTGGCAATGATGGATATAAACAAATCACATAATAGCATTACTCTTGTTAGGTAAGTAAGGGCCCATTCACACCAGAAACTGCAAGAAACGGCGCATTTTTTCCGCAGTTGACACACAATTTTCTATCTGAATTTGTTATGTGTGGTCACTTCCTTTGTCTTTCTTTCCTTGGACTTCTATGTGCACTGCGATGAGTTGCAGTGCATTTGTATGCGTTTTTGCATGTTTGCAGTGCAGAAAAATGCAGCATGCTGAACTTTTCTGCACTGTGATGCACTGTAATGGTGTGAACTATGCCCATAGGATAGCCTGGATTCTGAACTGTCTATGTAGTTGGAGTGCAGTCCAAAATGCATCCAACTGCCCTGGTTCACACTGCTGCGGTGCGGAATTTGCAGCGTTTTCTGTGCGAATTGCGCACTGCATCAGAATCACACCATGCAAACCGCTGCGGGTGTGTATGTTAACAACACCCCAAAAGAGTTCCGCAAAACTCGCAAATGTGTGAATACCCATGAAATCCAATTCTAGTGCGGACCCAAAAAAGGGTCCTGCACCTTTTTGGTGTGGGTGCAGTTAGAGCCATACAAATCGCATGTGATTTGCACAGGAATGCGGTGCAGTTCCTGTGCAAATCACATGCGATATACCGCACCGCATTAGTGTGAACCCAGGCTTAAACTGCAAACTAGAGGCTTTTTAAAACAACATTGTGCTTTTCCAATACGCTGGGCTCTTCTTTAACTTGTTATATCTAAGAATTTCAAAAGCTCCTTACTTGAAACAATATTCTGCTTTGAATTTGTATTTGCTTTAATATCATAAATGGAGCAAAGTAAATAAAACACCAAATAGCATTAACGCATCTAAGTTTCTCTTCTTTTTTATTAGAAAAAAAAAATGACAGAGAGTACACAGGTCAGCAAACTTCATGTGCATGTTACTGACAGGTTCATCTCAGGACTCTTTATAAGAGAATGCAAAAACAATTCTGGTTTTGCAATCCTGACACACGCTCATAAGCCAACAAGGAAGTTTGGTTTAAAAACACAATTATTAGCCCTCCACTAATGGCAGGTATCCTACTGCAGTACTCTGTTCCAGAATCACAGTATTCCACTATGCTAGACAACTACTGAGCTGGCCTTATGAACACTGAAACATATTCTTCTTGAATTCCTTTTGTAATTATTTTAAGAATCATATTGAACTAAGAGGAAAAACATCCGAAGAAAAACTCTACACTGGAATAAATGTTTTCTTGTTCTGGGAAAGCCTCTAGCCAGCTCGTTTTGGATAGAGTGGAGAAGAGTAAAAATATACGTTTTGTTTCTACCTGTGACCCCTAACGGGGTTGGATTTTCCTTCACTTCCTGTCCCTGTGACACCCATACAAGTAAATAAGGTTGCGTCTGTTACCCAAGAAGGCACTGACAGTAATATAAATATTATCAGACATTCTATTCTTCCCTAATTGTGCAAACAATGGGGTAGATTTAATAAATCTGGAAAATGCTAAATCTTGTGCAGTACTGCATAGAAACCAAATCAGCTTCCAGATTTTTTTTTTTTTGGTCAGAGGTGAAGTTAGCAGCTTATTGGCTACCGTAAACAGCTGCACCAGATTTCGCACACTCTAGTTTTGGTAAATCAACCCCAGTGTGTTTTTGCCTGATTCTAGAGTGGAGAGATTCCCCATCATATTCTGCCCCGACATGAAGTGAGGGTAAATCTTCCAAGGACACGGACAGCAATAAAAACCTAAAAGCAGCTCTAACCCTTCCCCACTTTATCAAAAATGTAAATTGTTTCAGTTGGAGTTTGGCTTTAAGAGAGCTAAAGCTATAAACTCCCCCTAGATAAAGTGTGTGTTCTAAAATATATTGCTTTTTTACTACTGAAAAACATTTCAATAAAAATTTGAAAGTTTGAGCTAAACCGCTCTAAAAATAAAATGAAGCCTATATATGAAATGTCTAATATGCTTAGTTCAACATCTCCTTTACTGGAAATAGTTTTTATTTTTTTTGCTGTGCCGATTTATAACACTGCTTTGGGCAATGTCTACATCTATGTTGCCTTATATTGATGAGGATAAAAATAACTCAACAAAATGTATTTTGTTGTTACAGCATACATAGAGTTGCCTCTAATTTTTGCCTAAATTTTACCCGTAATTGGTATGAATCCAAACCTAGCATGATCCAATTTTTTATGGAAAAAAGCAGGAAAGGAACTTCTCTTAAAGTGTTACTAAACCCAGGACCCTGCATTCACTATATTTGGTCTCCCACAGTACACAGAACATGGAAGTGCAATTATTTTAGTAAATATAAACTGCTAAATACCTTTTCTCATCAGCAGTTAGAGCAGTCTTGTGACTTCAGCAGAGTATTGGTTAAAGCTAGTAGGAGGAGTTTTCTTTATGCTCTAGGAGAATGTGAAACCCTTGACCCTCTGTCTGGACAGTGCTGATTGGCCTTGTGCTGATCACATGCACTCTCCTAAGAAAAAAAAAACCTCTCTAGCAATACACACCAAGCTGAGCACGTGCATGTGACTAAGGATTCAGTGTGTATCAGGTGGTCATTTCTACAAGAAGAGGGGCAGAGAAGAAAGGGTCAAACTGCCTTTTTACATAATGCAGAGGATTAACCCTTAGGTTCTATAGTGAGTGTAACAAGCATGCTATACTGCATATACAGACTGATTTTACTGTTGTGAGTTTAGTAACACTTATCAACGTCTCTTAAATTGATTTTCCACAATTTTCCCACATTGTTATCCGTACATAACAACTTTCTAAAACTACAACTTGTAAATCATTTGGAAGCTTATTTATAAAGATGTCTACAAACAGAATCAGCCTATTAATTCCTTGCTTTGCCAGTTTTCTGAAAGAATAGACTGACTTTTTCCCAAACCTAGCTTTCCTAAGAAACTATTTGACATTTTCAAAATATATAATATTATATATACATGCATATTATACTTCTAGTATATACTGTATGTATACACATCTATGTATATGCACAGCCAGAAATAGTTTCATTAGGTTTGGATAGAGTAGGGAAGGATTTAGAACCAAGTTTTTATTATTTTTGACTTCCTTGCTGGGGAAATGTTCCCCCTTCCTGTTTGTCCTAAAAACCACTGTCACCGAGGCATAAAATCCCAAATTTTATAGTTGTCAGTGGAACAGGAGATTAGTATAAATCTTCCAAAGGGAATACCTGTTCTGTGCACAATTCTCTAAGAGGAGAATCTCTCTTAAAGTGATAGTAAAGATTTGGGGTTTTTTTTTTAACAAATATGTTATACTTACCTGCTCTGTGCAATGGTTTTGTACAGAGCAGTGCTGATCCTCCTCTTCTCAGGTCCCCTGCCAGCGCTCCAGGCCGCTCCCTTCTGCCTAGTTCCCTTATAGCAAGCAGTTGGCAATGGAGGCACTCAAACAGGCTCACTCCCAAGCTGCTGCTCTGTGTCCACAGAGTGCAGCTCAGCACTGCCTCACCCCCACTCTCTTCCCATTGGCTCACTGGCTGTGAATGACAGCAGCAGAAGTCAAAGGCTACCACTGCTGTCTCAGCCAATGAGCAGGGAGAGACCTGGAAGAGCCGAGGCTATCGTGCACATTGTTGGATCGAGATGGGTAAGTTTTAGTGGGGGCTGGGGATAACTGTGATCACATTGTTTCTCCATCACACTAATTAAGCCAGGACATTTACATAATCCTTTCTCAAATAAAACACAAAAATAATATAATACAGTTTAGAAATATATAAATCAGAGCATTGTATGCAAACACATCATATCTTTTACATGACACATATATGACATTCTATCACATCATTTTCGTGGTTTACCCTGGATTCGATTCACTCCTTCCAATCACACCCTCCTGTGCTACTCACAGACAATCAACAGTCTCATACTTCCTAATGGAAGGGGGAGAGTAGTCTGCAATGGTTGCACATTTCTCTCAATTTGATCCATCCATCCCTGCTCAAAGTGGGATACTGATCTTTGTAATAATCGTTAACTGTAACAGTCCTGAATCCACTTCCTCATACACTGAATAACGTTTTAAACCTCTGTTCAGTGTTATTTTGTTGATTAAATATTTTCATTGCCTAAATTAACACTATTTTAGTTGACTAAAATACGGGTGCAGTGTTGCATGACCATGCAATTCTCATTCAAAGTGCGACAGCGCTGAAAGCTGAAAATTGGCCTGGCCAGGAAGGAGGTATAAGTGCCCGGTATTGAAGTGGTTAATGGTTAAGTGGTTAAGGGTATTGACATCGCACATTTAGGACCACAATGTCATGGCCATAAGTTCAGGCACTCACACAACCGTCTAGGAGCTCCTGCTTCTTAAATATAGATGTTACTTTGGCCATAAGACACCCATGACTTACTGCCCTGATACCCATCACACAAAAAATATGTCACCACAATATCTGCGCTCGCCAGCGCTTTTCACAGTCCCCAGGGGACAAACAGACACATGCATAGTCAGTCTCCAATGAATGAAGCCTTAAGGGGGTTACAGACTGATAGCAAACTCTGTTCCCTACAATGCAAAAAACAACCAGAAAACAATTAAATGCCACAAAAGAAAAAATTACCTGTTAATTAGTTATATTTGTGGTTTATAAAAAAATGTAATCATTTGTATACAGTACATTGAGGTAGCCACATTACATATATATGCAGTCTCTGCCTCTTGTATTGAAGTGCTACACAATGGCTTTTCTTTACAGCTTTTACTTACACTGCAAGTCTATGAGTCGGCTGACTCACTGACAACATTACACTGCCTGCGCGGCTGAATAAAATCAATGAAATATGGATTTTCCTCCAGGAACTATTCCACAATTATTTACATTTAGTACAAGAGCAAACATATGAAGAGTGACAATGTAACAATGGCAAAGCCATATTACATTAAAATATTTTTATATAAAAAAATAATAAAGATAAAGGCATGCCTGTATTCAGCCTGTATGCTGCATCTGTGTCTTTTCCAGGTGACTGGCACTTCTGTGAGATACTGTAGATTTTTTTTATGGGCAACGTTAATTTTATTCCCAGATACTTTAGTTCTTTTTCCCTCCATGTAAAAGGGAATTCTTTGTAAGATTTGTTTCTCAGCCTTTCGGACGTTTCATATTTAAAAATCTCACTTTTCGAGGGGTTAATTTTCAGGTTTGATAACTCTCTGTATTCTTTCAATTTTCTCATTAAGTTTGGTAATGTTAATCTAGGGTTTGTAATATAGAACAGTATATCATCTGCATATGCTGCCACTTTATGCTCGATGCGCCCTATCCACATTCCTTTGATGCCTACATTATTTCTTACAGTTGCTAATAGCGGTTCCAAGGAAATCACGAACAGCAATGGGGAAAGTGGGCATCCCTGTCTAGTTCCATTATACATCCTACAAAACTTTGATAATGATCCATTGACCTTCACTGATTAATTCCTATACAACTCTTTAATCCACTGCATCATTCTGGACCCAATTCCTAATGTCTTCAACGTGTCTATCATAAATCCCCAATCTACTCTATCGAAGGCCTTTTCAGCATCGACTTATAAAATAACCCCCGGTACCTCTCCACTTCTACTCTTTTGCAATATAAGCAATGTTCTTAGTCCATTATCCCTTCCTTCTCAGCCCGGGATAAATCCCACTTGGTCTAAGTGTATCTAATCAGGCATCAGCTCTTTCATCCTTGTTGCTAATACCTTTGCATATAATTTTGTATCGACATTCAACAAAGATATTGGTCTGTAACTGGTACACTGAGACCAATCTTTCCCCTCCTTGGGTATTACTGTGATATATGCCTGCAATGACTCCTCCCTCATCTCTGTCTCCTCTCCCAATGCATTCATGTATATACACAGTTTAGGGACTAGATGTTCTTTAAACTTCTTATAATATCCCACAGTGAATTCGTCAGTGATGGGGCTCTTACCTACAGCTGTACTCTTCAGTGCTAAATTGACTTCTTCTATTGATGTTAAACTATTGATGTTAAACTATAATGTGTTAGCGATATCAGTGGTCGAATAAACCATTTCACCTTTTTCATTTTTAATTTTATCAATAAAGTTCCTCGATTTCTTTTTCTTAATTTTTTTCATTAGATGTTTCCCCGGTTTATTCCCCCACCGATATCTTTCTTTCGAGACCCTATTAAAAATCTTCCTTGTTTCTTGTTCCATTAGATCCTTTAACTCCTCTCTTTTTAATATTATCTCCTGTTGCAAATCTACATTTATTTTCTTTTTATGCAATTGTTCCAGCTGATATAATTCTTCCATTAATACCCTGAATTTTTTACCCCGTTCTTTCTTTTTCTCTGCCTCATATCGCAATCAGTATACCCCTAATATAGGCCTTATGTGCTTCCCATACAGTGGCAACAGAAACCTTCCCGGAATCATTTAACTTAAAATATTGTTTTACTTCCTGCTTTACACTTATTTCTGTTTCCGGATTTTGTAAAATGGTCTCATTTAATCGCCACATATTTATTTTGTTCTGTTCTCTTGCAAACCATAGTCTCACTGTGACAGGAGCATGGTCTGATATAGATATTACATCTACAGTGGGGATCCAAAGTTTGGGCAATCCAGCTAAAAATTTGTATTAATGTGCATAAAGAAGCCAAGGAAAGATGGAAAAATCTCCAAAAGGCATCAAATTACAGATTAGACATTCTTATAATATGTCAACAAAAGTTAGATTTTATTTCCATCTTTTACACTTTCAAAATAACAGAAAACAAAAAAATGGCGTCTGCAAAAGTTTGGGCACCCTGCAGAGTTAATATCTTGTACTGCCCCCTTTCGCAAGTATCACAGCTTGTAAACGCTTTTTGTAGCCAGCCAAGAGTCTTTCAATTCTTGTTTGAGGTATCTTTGCCCATTCTTCCTTACAAAATTCTTCCAGTTCTTTGAGATTTCTGGGCTGTCTGTCACGCACTGCTCTTTTAAGGTCTATCCATAGATTTTCAATTATGTTGAGGTCAGGAAATTGTGAAGGCCATGGCAAAACCTTCAGTTTACGCCTCTTGATGTAATCCCCCGTGGATTTCGAGGTGTGTTTAGGATCATTATCCATTTGTAGAAGCCATCCTCTCTTTAACTTCAGCTTTTTCACAGATGGCCTCAAGTTACCATCCAAAATTTGCTGAAATTTTATTGAATCCATTTTTCCTTCTACTTGTGAGATGTTCCCTGTGCCACTGGCTACAACACAACCCCAAAGCATGATTGATCCAACCCCATGCTTAACAGTTGTTCAGAGGTTCTTTTCATTAAATTCTCTGCCCCTTCTTCTCCAAATGTACCTTTGCTCATTCCGGCCAAAAAGTTCAATTTTAACCTCATCGGTCCACAGAACTTGTTTCCAAAATGCATCAGGCTTGTCTATATGTTCATTTGCAAAGTTCAAAAGATGATTTTTGTGGTGAGGATGTAGAAGAGGTTTTCTTCTGATGACTCTTCCATGAAGACCATATTTGTACAAGTATCTCTTTATAGTGGAATAGTGTACCACAACTCCAGTGTCTGCCAGATCTTTCTGGAGGGATCGTGCAGTCAAATGTGGGTTTTGAATTGTTTTTCTCACAATCCTGCCAGCTGTTCTGTCTGATATTTTTCTTGGACTTCCAGATCTTGCTTTAACTTCCACTGTTGCTGATGACTGCCATTTCTTAATTACATTCCGAACAGAGGATATTGACATCTGAAAACGCTTTGCTATCTTCTTATAGCCTTCTCCAGCTTTGTGAGCGTCAACTATTTTCAGTTTCAGTTTTCTAGACAACTGCTTAAAAGAACCCATGGTGCTGATTGTTGGGGCAAGGTCAGATGAGTCTGGGCATTTAAAACCTTTGAGATTGACATCACCTGGTCTTCCCAGACGATGATTGAGAACAATCCATGACACTGGCAGGTCTCAGCTTTGCAAAGGGGGCAGTGCATGCTATAAATTCTGCAGGGTGCCCAAACTTTTGCAGACGCCATTTTTTTGTTTTCTGTTATTTTGAAAGTGTAAATGATGGAAATAAAATCTAACTTTTGTTGACATATTATAAGAATGTCTAATCTGTAATTTGATGCCTTTTGGAGATTTTTCCATCTTTCCTTGGCTTCTTTATGCACATTAATACAAATTTTTAGCTGGGGTGCCCAAACTTTGGATCCCCACTGTATGTTAATCTGGAATGCATCTTATGTGCCGCAGAGAAGAAGGTATAGTCTCTTTCCCTTGGGTGCTTAACCCTCCGAGCATCCATCAACTGACATTGATGCATTTTTTTCTCCGAGCGCATGATGAAGCATCCATTTTTGGATACATGCAAAAATTAAAGTCGCCTGCCACAATCAAGCTACCCTTTTTAAAGTCTATACGTTTTACCAATATTCCTTCCAAACATACCGTCGGGTTTCTATTAGGGCAATAGATATTTGCTAATGTACACTCCCTTCCCTGCAGGTTTCCTCTCAAAAATAAATAACAGCCTGCTGGATCTGCCAACCTTTCATCCAAAGTGAATTTTATATTTTTTCCAAATCCTATCGCCACTTCCTTTGCCCGTCTTATTAGAGACTCCGCATAATACCAAGTTGGAAGATATTTATAATATAGCTTAACATTTGAATCTTGGGTTATGTGTGTTTTTTGAAGAAACACCACTTCAATAGATTGTTGGTATATTTCCCTTAAAACCTTGTGACTTTTTGTTGGAGTGTTCAATCCTTTTACATTATATATCACAAAGTTAACCATATTCCTTCCTACCATTTTGTCTGTTCTCCTCTATGTATCCTTTGCAGGGGTACAAGTAAACAACATTTGGAACAAGAAGACCTTCCCCATTTATCCTTCTCCCACCCCACCCCCTCCCAACTTTCTCCCACCATCCCTCCCATCCCTCCCTCTTACCCAACCCCTCATCTTGAAAACCCTAAGACCTATTTTTGGTCCTTGAATCAGTTGTGACCTATTGTCACAGTTTATTCCTTCTTCTGGGTAAGACTCTGAACACGCACACCCATTCAGGACACAATCTCTCATGCTTGGGTCTTAAATTCGGCAGCATCCTGGTACTCCGTCTTCCACACTCACCTACCGGATCGTTTTTCCCCACTCTCTAACCTGTCTAGTAAACATTTTTCCCCATACCTAAGAGCCCCATTTAGCCTGTCCTCAGAGGAGGAGACTTTTATCCCTGAAATATTACAGGGTGAATGGGAGGAGTAAGGCAGCGGAGATAGGAGAGAAAGAAAAAAAAAGAAAGGGGTAGGGAGGTGGGGAGTGCAATACTTGGGTCCACCACCTCCTATCCCCTCCTCACCTCCCTTCCACAGCCATCTCCCCCCCACCCATTTACCTCTTTTTAGGAACTCTTTGCCATTCCTCCTTTTCTAACCTCACAATCTCTTTCCCTCTTGCAGACCACCCACCAATATCTAAGGTCTGTAATTCTAATTTTTCACAAAAGTCACTTAAGTCTTCTGGGAATCTCAATTTCACTGATTTCATGTCCTTCCACCAGATCAAGCATGCCAGGAATCCCCAATTATAACAGACATTTTTGTACCTCATCTGATCTAGCAATGGTTTCAAAGATCTTCTTCTGGCAAGTGTCTCCTGTGCTATGTCTGCAAAACTGTGCAACTTTCTTTCTCCATATGTTATATCTGGTATCCCGCGTAGCTTCTTCCGAATAATTTCTATATCTTCATAATAATGGAACCTTACTATCACATCCTGTTAGGAATGGACTTGCCAGTAATGGTGGGACTCACCTGCCTTGTGGGCTGCAGTACCAGGGCTGGCCAGCGGGTGCTCCCAGCAATCAGAGACTCAACCCTGCAGCCAGCCAAACACCTGAAACTGCTTAGGCAGGTGTATTTAAGTGATGGCCAGACCTGCAGTCTTTGCCTTGGTGTGTGTGTTTTTCCTGGGCCCTGTATCTTGTAATCCTTCATTCTTGTTCCTGTTCCTGTGTTCCTGCTAGTACGTTTCCTTGTTGTCAAACTCTGCCTGTTCTGATTACTCTGACCCTCTCCTGCTCTGACCCCGGCTCGTTCCTGACCATCCCTCTGCCTGACCCTCTGTACCACGCTGCCCGCTACCTGCTGAACCTGGCTTGTGACCCCGACCATTCTCCGCTTGCTCCCCCTGTACCTACCTGCCCGATTGTTATTGACCCGGCCTGCCTGACGACGCTTGCATTGTATGTACTGTTATCTGTGGGTGGTTTGGTTTGTTTGCACTGTGTTATGTTTTAGTATTGCACTGCGTTTATCTTTGTATTGTTAGTGTTAATAAATTATATTGTTTATAACATATCTGAAGTCTGCGTTTCCCTGCGTCAGTCACATACCTCTGGTCATACCCGGGAGCCCTGACACATCCCATGGGGTATTTGATGTAACTGTTTGGGATCTCCTTATCCTATGCACTCTATCTATTTTTAGTTGCTCAGTCTCTCCTCTTCCCATTATTGGTTTAAACAATCCTCTCATAAATGTCCTTGAGACATTTCTGGTAAGCCTCTGATCCTTAAGTTGTTCCTTCTTTCTTGGTTTTCCCGATCCTCTAATTTAAAGGATAACAGTCTCTGTACTATTCTCATTTTCTCCACTTGTGCTTCTAGTTTATTAATTACTTGGGCGTGTTTCTCCAATTTCCCTTCCGTTTCCTCTACTCATGTCAGGACTTGTCCCATTTCATGGTGTAAAATCGCCTTTTCACTTTTTATGGAGTTCTCTAGTTTTCCAAAAATATCTGAAATTTCTGATTTTGTGGGCATTTGTAGCCTTGCCTCTTGCTCCTCCGTATTTCTTTTCCCCCTTTCACTCTCCAGCTTTGAGGTTTCTTTCAACTGATTCCTATCCAATACCTCAAAAGACAGCCTCATTTGACCTGCACTAAAATTTACTTCTCTGTGTCTTTCTTGGGTTTGTTCCTCTGGGCTATTCTCATGCAATGGCATATACGTCTTTATTGTACTTGTGTTTAGATTCGGTTGAGGAGTTTTTGCTCTTCCTCCTTTGACAGATCTACTCTTCATTTTCCTCAGGATGTGCAGTAACTTATAGCACTAGGAAAAGATTTGCTTCCAGTATCCTTGGGTCCTTACCCATAATACTGGTCTCGCTTAAAATCTTTCCCCTCCTGGTCTTTATGGGGGTTACAATTCTCTGATATTCTTTTTTTTCTTTTCCTTCTTCACCTTACCCTTCCTGGGTGCCCCATCCTTTCTTCTTATAAGCTTACTTAAATAATGTCCCGTTTACACTGTCCCATCCACCTCTGAGATCACCAGAGAAACTGATATTATAGCCACGCTTCTCCCAGCTTCAACATGGAGTGGAAATTTAGAATTAAGTAGTTCAAAGACATTCATAGTAAGAATGAGTGGGTATGGAGTATGGTAAGTTATGACACACAGTCATGGCCAAAAATATTGCACCCCTGCATTTCTGTCAGATAATGTATCACTTTGCCCAGAAAATTGTTGCAATTGCAAATGTTTAAGCATTCTCATTTTCATTTCTTTTGTTTGACACAAAAAAGTGGAGAAACAAAAAGCCAAATCTGACACATTCCTTACAAAACCCCAAAAATGTACTGGACAAAATTATTGGCACCTTCTCAAAATGGTAAGAAATAATTGCATTCCAATTCATGATGCTCCTATAATTTGTAATTAAACTCACTGGTATCAATTATCAGGTGCTAACAATATAGAAATCACACAGGGAACCAGTTAAAATGGTGAAAAATTGGCTAAACCTTTCTGTTGTGTGTCTCTGTGTGCCACATGGAGCATGAAGAAAAGAAAGGGCAGCAAAGAATTATATGAGGATTTGAGAACAAAAATTGTGGAAAAGCATGGACAATATCAAGGTTTCAAGTCTATCTCCAGAGTTCCTAAATAAGTTTATGCCTATGACACAATATAATCTCCATGGATGTGGATGAAAAAGAAAAATTGATCAAAGATTGCAACAAAGGATTGTTCCAATGGTGGATAAAGAACCTCAATCAACTTCCAGACAAATTCAAGTAGACCTTCAGGCACAGATACAACTGTGTCAGTTCGCACTATATGTCGCCATCTGAATGAAAAGGGACGCTATTGCAGGAGACCCAGGAGGACCCCACTGCTGACACAGAAACATAAAAAGCCAGAATGAAGTTTGCCAAAACTTGCCTGAGGAAGCAAAAATCCTTTTGGGAGAATGTGCTAAGGACAGACGAAACAACATTACAGCTTTTTGGTAAAGCCCATCATTTTACTGCTTTCAGAAAAGCAATGAGGCCTTTAAAGAAAAGAATACAGTCCTTACAATCAAACATGGTGGAAGTTCACTGATGTTTTGGGGTTGCTTTGCTGCTTCAGGCACTGGATGTCTTAACAGTGTGCATGTCATTATGAAATCTGAAGACTACCAAAGAATTCTGGGGTTCAATGTAGGGCCCAGTGTCAGAAAGTTGGGTCCCTGTCAGAGGTCATGGGTTACAGCAGGATAATGACCCAACACACAAGTCAAAAAGCATCCAGAACTGATTTCAGGCAAAGCACTGAAGAGTACTGAAGTGGCCAGCAATGAGTCCAGATCTCAATCCCGTAGAGCACTCTCAAAACAGCAGTTGAGAAGAGAAACCCTTCCAATTTGAGAGACCTGGAGAAGATGGCGGAAGATGAGTGGTCCAATATTACAGTAGAGAGGTATAAGAAACTCATTGATGGTTACCAGGGACTTTTTTCTCAAAGAATAGGTGCAGGAACTCCCTCCCTCTCAATAACTTCTTGTCGCAGCTCCCTACCCACTTCCGAGTGCAGTCCTTTGGTTCCACCCCTACCCACCTCCCAGTACTGCTCCTTATACAGATTACACAGCCAACTATTATATTTTGGTGCTATGCAATTTATATGACATTTGATAATGATAACAAGAAAAGCAGTAAAATAGATTGCATGCAGTCAGCAGCAATAGACCCCCCCCAAGCAACAAAATACCACCCCAGCAGAAACAACAGATCTCCCAGCAGCAGCCAGCAACAACAGACAACTCCATCAGCAGTAGATCCATTCCTGCAACAATAGATCCCCCACCAGCAGCAATAGACCATCCCAACAACAATAGACCACCATGCAAGAACAGATCACCTCCAGTGACAATAGATCCCCCAGCAGCCAGCATCAATAGACCTTCCAGCACCCCCTGCCATTACATACATTCAGTACGGGAGGTGCCGGAACTGCGTTCCCGCTAAAAAAAAGCCTTGTTGGTTACAGGAAGTTATTGATTTCAGTTATTATTTCCAAGGGGTATGCTACCAAATATTAATTTGAGGGTGCCAATAATTTTGTCCAGTCCATTTTTGGGGTTTTGTGTGGAATGTGTCAGATTTGGCTTTTTTTTCTCCAGTACAAACAAAAAAAAAAAACAAGCATGAGAATGCCTAAACATTTGTAATTGCAACAATTTTCTGGGCGAAGTGGTGCAATTATCTAACAAAAATGCAGGGGGGGGGGCAATATTTTAGGCCATGACTGTACAGTATGTTGTCTCTAAATTTTCAAATAATTGATTTGGAAATCAAAGCAGTCCTATGCTGGAATATAAAACTAGTAGCATAGTGCACTCAGGCCGATATCCTTCATGTCTAGTACTTTGTGTCCATTTAAAAGATATGTATCTTTAAGTTTCTGACCCAAACAGCCATGCTCTACATCTGACTTTTTTAGGTTATAGTGTAACAATTTGGCATTACTCTGAAAAATTATTTTCAAAACTTGTATTTTCTGTTTTTCAAGCTCCAGGGTGGAGTTGGGAAGTCAAGCCTCTAAGATTTGTTTATTTTGGATTGCTTCTTGTCACTAATAGATAAAAATTTTATCCAAGTACAACACCACATTTCTTAAATTTTTTCCATGACGGAAAATCTAGCTATTTAAAGTGGAGGAAATTGCCAAGGAGTATGCCTACATGAAAATCATCACATCTATCGGTTGGTGTGGACACTATGCTGTCAGCAGTTTTTATGCTAAGGATTACGTTTAAAGGCATATTTAGGTTTAGAGATTTAGAAATAGAGATATAGCGTTGGGTTAAGTGTTAGATGTAAGACTTAAAGTAGAAGTAAACTCTCTCAACCAGCATTAACTATTTTTAATCCTTACGCTGCTAACCTTCATAAATGGATAGGAAGGTATATTATATTTACTTGTTTTAACCATTTTTACATTTCTTTAGCTGCTTCCTAGTATCTGGTTTAGGCTAAAATAATGTCATACATTACAGGAGTATTTTTTTATCATCTGTAGGAGGGGAGAAGGGGCTTTTTCTACTAAGCACACCCTCCTAACTTCAAACCTGAGCTAAGGGCAGATTGATTTCTGGAAGTAAATGCTGCATAATTCGCCTGCCTTTACTCAAGATGGTCACAGCTAGAAATGCTAGGGGAGGTATTTTTCAGTGATTTCTCAACAAAATAAAGCATGGAGACATGGATGAATGGGTGAGTTTGCACCGAATATTACAATTAATTAAATAGCATTTTCAATTTGTGGTGCTCGGATGCAGTTTCGTTCTACTTTATGTTTAGAGGATCATTTGTAGACTTAATGTTAATTAATAGTTAGTAAATATTTCCTTTTAACAAGAGATACTTTAGTTTTTGATGCTTTATTCTTTTAGATCAACCAAATACATGTACTTTTCCAAAGATAATATAGAATTGACTATTTCATTAAAGTGAAGGATAAAGTATACCTTTTCTTAGGAGAAAACATGGTTGTCAGTGCTAATGCTTTTCCCACAATTTTAGCTGTCTTACTCACCTAATGGTTTCAATATTCTCTGACTTGAAACAAGCATGCAACTTGAGAATTATGGATTAAAGACTCTGCATACTTGTTCTGGATTAGTGACTTAAGGTACTGAACTACAACCAGAAAACAAGCATTTACAAAGTAGGAAATCAGCAATGGGTGCCACCATATTTCTTTTTAGGAAAGGTTTAAATTAACTTCTAAGTTCACAACAGAGTTTACCAAAATTGGATCAGAAGGGGAGGATTTATGAAACTGTACTGTATGTTTAGAATCACATGTAGAAGTTTGGTAGGTTAAAGATAGGTGAGAATTGAACATGTAAGTAAGCTTAAACAAGGTGGAGGTTTCTTATGACATACAATTATGCAGGATCCAGGAAATTCATTAAATTGTACCAACAAAAAATAACTACTGGGAGCCTGCTGGGAAATATTTTTTGAGTGCAGATGGCACAAACTACAACAATATGTCCGGTTTAACAGTGGGCCGCAAATATGTGCAGGCAATGTAGCATGTGGATTTCTTGGGGTTCATATACTGTATCTCTAAATTTGGGGTGATGTGAAACATATGTACCTAACTTAGAAACCCTTAACAAAGAGACAGATCCCATCAAAACATATAGGAACATCGGTGTGTGGTCTGGTTATAACTTACCACAAGCAGTCTGTCCAAACAGGAATGCTGTATATGAAATGTGATGCACAGATCCATTTGCACCTGCCACGGGAGACCCGTAAGAAGCAGCAATCTAATCTGTAACTGGTGGTTAGTAAATTTACTAGAGCCCATCTCTATACTGGAAAGCAAAATTGCAAGACTACCAAAAGTACTTTGTATTACCTTGTGATTTGGGGTGATTCACATTGCGTAACTGCTCTGAAAGCACTTTAGTTCAACAAAGTTATACTGTTTGGGAATGGCAAACTTGCTGAAGTTTAACCACTTGACCTCCAGAGGATTTACCCCTCTTCCTGACTAGGCCAATTTTTGCGATATGGCGCTGCATTACTTGAATTGACAATTGCTCAGTCATTCAACACTGTACATAAATGAAATTTATGTCATTTTTCCCACAAATAGAGCTTTCTTTTGTGGTATTTGCTCACCTCTGAATGTTTTACTTTTTGCTTTATAAACAAATAAACTGACAATTTAAAAAAAAAAACACAATATTTTTGATTTTCTGCTATAAAACACATCCAATAAAAAAATTTAAAAAATCTAATTTCTTCATAAATTTAGGCTAAAATTTATTTCACTACATATTTTTGGTATAAAAAATAAGCGTATACTGATTAGTTTGCGCTAACGCTATAGCGTCTATAAACTATGGGATTTATACTGGATTTTTTTTATAGATTTTTACACTAACTGACACTTGGGGGAAACAAGTGAGACTAATACAGTACTAAAAATATGCACCGACACTGGAAGTGAAGGATCGTATTCCCAGCTTTCCTTCACCCCCCGCCCCCATCAGAACAGAGCTCTGCGTTGTTTACATAGGCAAAGAGCTGTTCTGTGTCCTGCCCAATGATTGGTGGGTGCCGGAGGACATCTGTTTACCGGTACTCGCAGATTAGCTTCTGCTGAGTTCGCAACAGCAGTGATCCACCGATGGCGTACGCATGCCCCCTATGGCAGAAGTGCAAAATCAGGTATATATACATGACTTTGCACAGGAGGGCTCCCCTACAGCAGTAAAACTGATTTATGATTAACATTGTTACATATAAACCTAGTCCCTATACTGTACATCTTACATTTGTATTTGCTATAGTTTTATATCCAATTTTTTTAGAACACAAGCCATACTGGAACAAGTCTATGAGGGTTATAAATGGAGGATAATATATTAAAGTATTATGGGACACAGGTGCACACAAAAGAAAACAAGAAAAACATCCACAAGTGGTGGGCCAATATCTCAAGTCAATAAGAACAACTAAAGGAGGATTAAAGGTGGGTCAGGAGCTCATTTGAAGAGTTCTTAGGGTATACCAAGAGCTTAACGCAAAGCTGTTTATAATCTTTTGCTTTGTCAAAGATGGTAAAGTATTAATAAACCATTGTCACACATCAAAAATATTTTGTCTGTGTTTCCATCCAAAAAGTTGTTTTTAGTCCAATGTTTACGGAAGATGGCTTTGGAAAAATCCATTTGTGGAGTATCACTTTTTTTTTACCATAATGGATATTACAGTCCTCGATTTTCTACCACCCGCTGTGATTTTGGCTGCATTTAATCCAAAAATGGCAAAAAAGCATACAACGAGATGAGGGTGACATAGTTCACCAAGTGGTCAGTGGCATATCAGGAAACTGTTCTCCAAAAGAGATTTACAAGTGGGATGGCCCAGAACATGTGATAAAGACCTGCTGAGTCTTGCCACACTTGGATGTGGCAAACACTCTTGATATTGATATTGGGGGCGGCACAGTGGCTTACTGGTTAGCACGTCTGCCTTGCAGTAAATGGGTCATGGGTTCGATTCACGACCATGGCGCCTCCTGCATGGAGTTTGCATGTTCTCCCTGTGCTTGCATGGGTTTCCTCCCACAGTCCATAGACATGCTGGTAGGTTAATTGGATCCTGTCTAAATTGTCCCTAGTATGTGTATGTATGAATGTAAGCTAGGGACCTTAGATTGTACACCCCTTGAGGGTTAAGGACTGATGTGAATGTTCAATATATATATGTAAAGCACTGCGTAAATTGACAGCACTATATAAGTACCTGAAATAAATAATATATAATACAAATTATCGTTATACAGGGTGAGAAATACTGTAAGGTATACAAAAAAAACAGTATTTATAAAAATACGTTAATAAAACATGTATGATAAAGGATTTGCAAACGTTTATATACTTTGCAAACTGAAATGCACATATTTATTTCAAGACTAGTAGTAATAAACACAAAATGTAAAATGTTGGGTATCAATTAGATTAAAATACTGTTTACAAAATTTAAGGGGATAGTTAATAGGTGAAATTTAAGAAAATGCTTACTTTTTCAATTCTTTTCAGTATTTTTATGAAAACTAAACATCCATTACAATGCTATTTTTTATATCAGTCTACCAAAAGAAAGACAAATCTGTCCGTAGAAAATACAGTATAATTTGTGTTAATACAAAAAGCTGTTAAATGTCATTAGCAGCTGAGTCTACACTCAGTCTTGCATAATAGCAACATATTCTCTATTTGCTAATGTATGAAATAGCCCCAGTCATGATTAGGTTAATTTCTGAAAAGCCTATATTTTTGTTAGTGTTTTTAAAGACTCCTTTTTACATATTAAAAACAAGTATCAGTAATTTCTGTCACTTGGTGACAGCAATAGACCTTCTCTGACATCTGGAAAAATAATCAGCTCCCGGACTTTTCTGCCAAATAGATCACATGGTATAAGAAGACTTAAAAAAAAAAAAACAGACACAACAACGTCCCTTTGACCTATTGAAATAAATCTCACACCACAGATAATAAAGAAAGTCCGGTGACTTCCACTTGGCTCCTGACATGACTCTGGCTGCCAAAAAACTAATGGCTTTAGCACTTGATGGTCTTATTTACTTCCCGGGGTTGTGCTATTTTTCTCAGAAGACTTGTATACTGTTGCTGTTTTTCCATGTCATTCTTCTACTACAGGATAGGCTGTCCATAGATGGGCAGGTGTCGTAGGTGTCTATGAGATTTGCCAGTTGTTATGATGCTCACTAAGTGTATGATGTACTGCAATTTAAACTGCCATCCTGTAATGAATTAGCTGGAACACTGTATTTCTTGGCTAGTAATGTGTTGAACTGCGAGCAGCGCAAACTATGACATTTGCATGACTCATCTAAATTTGCATAAAGTGTGTTAACAAGTGATCTGATGTCTATGGCTTGATTACCTGTGTCATATATTACATACTTCCAAGAAGGGTGGCAAAAGTTCTAGATCTGCTGATCCCACTAATATCAAAATTGGACAAGTAAAAGGCTTAAATTGCTATGTTATAGCAACTAGAGTGGCTGTGCCAAATAGTGTGAGTTATACTCTACCATGCAGCACTGGGGTCCTTGGTTTGAATCCCAACCAGGGCCTGACCAGCAAGGAATTGGCCAGATCTCACTGTACTTGTGTGTGCTTCCCCTGGATACCCTGATTTCCTCGCACACTTCATACACATGCCGGATGGGTTGATGGGCTACTGTCTAAATTGAAGCCAGTATATGTACAGTATGTACTGTATGCACGCGAGATAGGGTCATTGGTTTGTAGGCTCTTTGAGGTTAGGGACTGATGTGAATGCATAATATGTACAGAGTTGTGTAAATTTGTAGGCACTTTATTAATATCTGTAAAAAATATATACTATTTAAAATCATTATATGCATGTATTTGCATTTAGAAGTGACATTTAAGTTCACAATTTTGCCACATTGTGAATCCCACTGGCAAGAATCTACTGATTCCTGAAGCTGAAATTGACAACGGATAGCTGCAGCCACTGAGCCCTTACACTGCAACAATAGGATGTCCAGACTGCAGCTTTTCAAAACTGTTTGCACAACTAGAGATTATCTGCAGTGATTGCAGCTGGACACCTGTCCCCCTTTCAGCTGGGAAAAGTTTACAAATCTGTAGCCTCCTTAGATGGTTGCTGTTCAATATCTGTCTCTCTCTGTAAATACTCAGCAAGTAAGAAGAAAATGCACACCACAAATTAAAAATAATTTATTTAAAAACAAATATTTCAACCACATAATACTATACACCCAACTTATGCACACAATCGAAAGCATGCAGACAAATGAGATTAGTATAGCAATTGTGGGAGCCTCCGTTGTCAAACTCCCAGCACTTCACATAGACACACTGCAATACAACACAGAATCTTCTTACATCTCCTAGCTCTGCTCTAAACACTTCATCATAGATTACTTATTTGGTCTTTAATAAATGATTTTAAATTTATGGTGAGCACTATGTAGCTTTCTTTTCCTCTTACTGCCAAGTATTTACAAAAGAGATATTGAAAAAGAAACCAGCTTCAATGGATAGGAGGCTATCGATTCATAAAAAAAGCTTTTCCCAGCTGATAGAGGCATGCCATTAATAGATATTTTATTGTGTGATTTTTTTGTGTTATAGAATAGGATTGTCCATTCAGTAATACCGCTACACAAGCGATGTTATTTATGTGATCTTATGTGGATGTATCTTTTATTCATTGTTCGTGCTAGCAGCCTTACTTTGGATTTAATTGGCAGGGGATACTCTATGTTAAACTGACTGCTCTTGGGTAGATTTGGTAGATTAGAGAGAAGAAAGTGGTGAGGGGTAGAGTTTGAGTTCTAATTTGCACCCCTCTAATACTACTGATTGAACCCATAGGTCTGGGACATCTGAGAGGGGCAAACTGTAACAGATATCCCCCATGCATAGCAGTGAGGATGCACCTTCACTTGGAAGCTTTGAGGAAGACTTGGTGTGCTTTGTGGGCCAAGTCCTGAGCCAAAGGGAAGGGAACTTAGGTTTTGACATTGAAGACTGAGTAGAGTGATTAGATGTTTTGCAATTTGAAGGGGTTAAGGCGCCTCTGGAGAGGGTTTTGAGGTCTTCTGCTGTGGAGGTAGAAACTTTCCTCCTGTGAGATTTTTTATAAATTTGCCACGTGCCTCCCCTAAAAGACATCCTCCTTCAAAGGGCATATGTGTGAGGCATTTTGTATAGATAGCTGGAAATTAGTTGTTTAAGGGCATCCACTCAAAATAGAAGAGCAGAAGGTAATTGCTGTAATTGATCGATTAAGGCACAGTCCTGGACTACAGAGTAGTGTTAGTCGTTCACTGCCCTAGTCCATTTAGCTACAGTTTAACCACTAGCCTACAGGGCACTTATACCCCCTTCCTGCCCAGGCCAATTTCCAGCTTTCAGCACTGTCACACTTTGAATGACAATTGCGTGGTCATGCAACACTGTACCCATATGAAATTTTTATCATTTTTTCTTAGTTTTTGTTATAAAATTTTTTAAATAAGTGATTTTCTCCTTCACTGATGTGCGCTAATGAGGCTGCAGTGATGGGCACTGATAGGCTGCACTGATAGGTGGCACTGATGGGCAATGATGAGGAGGCACTGGTAGGTGGCACTGATGGGCATTGACAGGCATCACTGATGGGCACTGATAGGTGGCCCTGATAGGTAGCACTGACTGGCACTGATAGGTGGCACTGACTGGTACTGTTAGGTGGCACTGACTGGCACTGTTAGGCGGCACTGATAGGCAGCACTGACAGGCACTGATAGGCGGCACTGATGCACACTGATAGGCGGCACTGACTGGTACTGATAGGTGGCACTGATTGGCAGCACTGATAGGTGGCACTGACTGGCATTGATAGGTGGCACTGACTGGCACTGATGGGTGACACTGAAAGGCAGCTCAGATGGGCACTGATATGTGGCATTGATGTGCACTGGTAGGCACTGATACGTGGCATTGATGTGGCACTGATGGGCACTGGCAGGTGGCATGGATGAGCACTGACAGCTGGCACTGATAGGCACTGACAGGTGGCACTGCTGGGGCTACACAGATCATCAGGGCACACTGATGGATCGCAAGGATTCCACTGTCGCAAGGATTCCACTGTCCTGATTGCGATGTCGCATCCCGTGTTTCAAAATATACCACACCCGTGATGTTTTCTAGAATATGCAATGTCTATATAATATTGTTTGGACAGAGTTCCGTGTGTTTGATTTGTTTACATTATTTAACTTATTATTATTTTTTTTTTTTTTTTCCAAGAAATTTTTATTGAGATATGAAAGGCATAACAAGACATAAACAAATACGGATCGCAGTCTGGCAAGTCTTTAAGCATGTTCTCCCGTAACGCAGACGGGTACAGGACATATAAGTAAATCGTAGCTCAACCTGAAATACAGTCCTAAGGGGAAGGCATAGTATATACCCATAGCAATGATGTTAGCAGTATGTAATTTATAGAAATACGGGGTACAATAGTCCTTGTGTAGGGAGATCTAAAGAAACAGGACAGTGAGGTATATAACAATAGTCGTGTCAACTCAAGGCATATATGTCTTAGGATTCCGTACCTGAACATTATAGATTAGATTTGAGGAGTATTGTTACACCTGTGTGTCTGTAAGTACTCTGTACCTTATGAAAAATATAGTTAGTTAGAATATGGTAAAGAGGTGAAACAGAGAGAAAGAAGAGATGGGAATGAGACGAGCTATTTTTTATTATATTCTTATAAACTTTATTGCACCCAGGATGTCTACTAGACTCTTGTTTAAACAGATTTCAGTGAGTTATTCCTAAGAATTACAGGCCTACAATAACAAAACAACATATTTCCATTGAAAACAATGTACCGCTTTGAGCACAGAAATACTGACATAATCATACCGCTAGGGAGGTTAAGACTGATACAGCAGGATCACCTTCCGGACAAGACCACCTCTACTGAACTGTTGTTCCACTGGATAAAGTTCCACAATGATTTTTGAAAGAGTGAAAATCTTTTCTGGAGTGACCCAATCGTCATAAACAATTTGTTTAAACATATTTGTTCATGAATGGGGAATGTCTTTATAAATTTTTCAGCTCACTTTGTATCCAAAAGGGGCCTGGTGAGACGGAGGAGAATCAAATGTGAAAATGCTTTAGCCCACAGTAGAAGTAAGCATATCCACATTAGCAAGCATATTGTGTAAAGCTTCAGCTTCAGATGTATGGAGTCTGGGGGTGAAAAATCTTCCGCAGCCTCCACTAAAACTGCCTTCATTCCTCCTCATTCCCTTCTATGTCTGCCTCTTCTAGGCCAGGCATACTGGGATCCAACTCAGGTAGATATGGAGGAACTGGAGAAGGGGCTTGGCGTTTTGCTGCCCTGAACAGAGATGTATTAAAGCCGCTAGTTGTCCAAGGAGTTTTGACATACGGGAAGAAATATCTGTCTTTGTCAGGTATGCCACTTGTTGCGTGTCTGAAATGGAACTAGAGTCGGAAGAAGAGAACGGTGTCAAAATCAGATCCTGCACCAGTGCAAGGGAAGCATTGTCATTCTTGTATAGCACCTGTTTGTCTGGTTTTCACCTGGTTTATACCATATTCCCTTAAGGGGTATTCATGACGAAGGGTGTGAAATACAGGCTAAGCGCTTCCAGAAAGACATTGCAGCCACCTGAGTGTAGACTATCCTGTATTGAAGTCCTCATGGTGAAAAGGTGGAAGGAAGTGCCTGAGTACCTTATAACTGCTCTAGACGGAAGTGGCAGTAAAGTGTGTGACCAGTGGTGTGATGTATTACCAGGTAATCCACCCAAGACTAAAGTTTGAGTGGTTAGTTTTAGTTCCAAGGTCTGCCAGTGACAGTGGACATACCCCGAAGGGGTCTTATGGGTCCATAGGGATGGACCATGGCCCTGGACCTATACAGCATCCCGTGGCTGACTATATCCAGATGCATGGCTTCTACTGTAGTATTAGAAGACAGTGAAAGAGTTGAGTTTTAAAATATTAAACTTGTTAAGCTAAGAGTGATTTCTCCATAAGGGAGAAGAGGTTCATCACCTTAGGACATTAAAAAACTCATGGAGTGGTGTAGGGGTACAGCGGAGCAAGCCAGGAGGTGTGTCTCCAAAAGCTTGCCAGTGCCCAATCAACTGAAGGTATGAGCCAATAACCCAGGGTCTGTGAATACTCAGCCTTTGTCCTGTACTGTACACTTAAGATTAAGTTAATTTACTACTCTTGCCATCTAGGATTCACATAAAAAGATCAGAGAGAATTAATTTATCAATAAAAATCTATTTTTGTTAATTGTGCATTTACTGGAACAAAGCAATGTAGCCAACATGCACTTAATACATCTAAAGACTGAGCTGGCTCACCAACAAAATTACTTCATTATAATTTGTAGATAGTGTGCATGATTTAGTACTTATAAGGCCTCATGGAAAAAAGCTGAAAAAATGGAAAGTGTATTTTCCATAGCAATCACTTAGGTTCTTGATTTAAGTTTAGGAAAATGCTAGAATCTAGTTGCTATAGAAAACACAGGCACTTTGCTTTCCATTTCTTCAGTTACTACACATGAAGCCCAGTATTCATCATCTAGCTGGTCTATATATTAAATATTGTATCATGGAGTAAAGAATGCTCTCCTTACACTCCATCTGAGTGGACATTTTTATCTGATCTGACAAAGTGACCTGTTCTTTAAAAATATTATGACAACAGTTTATATAATGTTTATATTGCCAAAGGTTTTGACATTCTAGTAGCTATAATTGTGCTCTGTGGTTTAAATCTACAGAGACTTCTCCCATCATGAAACCACATTCAGCATCTCTTTCTTCTTTTTCTTCCTTTGCAAGATAGGTCATAAACATTATTTGACATATTGGACATAATCCATGCCTCTGCATCTTTTCAATGGTTTTTCTGTTGTTCCTTATGGGGAAATGAATCTCTTTTTATTGCCAAGCCGGATGTGTAGAATCACGCTGCTTACTGAGGTGGAAAGTGCCTAATATTCTTGTTTGTAGATGGAGAAAAATTGTTTTAACCATTTATCTGAGGATAAATGAAAGCATAATGATCACCAATCCAGGTATATTCTTTTTTGTTTACCCCAATTAGATTTTTCTTCACACTACCACACAGAATCATAGACACATACGCAACCCTTGCTATATTCAGCAGTATGCAAAATATGCAGTTTTTCACTTTTGGAAGTTTTTGCATGGTGGACAGCCTTATGTAGAATTCAAGAGTCATCAAACAAGAGACATTTGTCAGGTGCCTAACTCCTTGGATCTTTCTAGCCATGCATTTTTCAAATGCTTTGCTATTGTGCAGAATGACTACACTGCATTAAGAATATTTTGTCAGACTAGAAATTTAAAAATGCCTATATGAGGTAGCCAGCAACAGTTATAAGATAGGCAGAATCTGTGTTATTATACAATGTATGTAGTAAACGGGATTCAATCATTATATATAGATCAATGGCAGGTAGGCAGAACTAGCCACACATAATTAGGTATGTTGTTTGCCTTGAAAAAGGAGGCCTTTGGCAAGAGGAGCAGATGGGTGGTGATCCTGCTTCTAGGCCCTGCACAGACTCTCTGGTCTATTATAGCAAAAGTTCCACAACTGAGCTGTATTTGTTACACTGTGCATTCACACAATACGAGAAAACCAACTTCTGAATTTCCAGATTAATGCTTTTAATACCAAATAAAAAAGGGACTCTATCTGTAGAAAAAATTGATGCAGGTATAAAGCACAGGCATTTAGAGGTCCTTGCACATATTGGAACCTTAACATGCAAAGCAATGAAGATACTAAAAATTAATACTCAGCAAAAAGCTCAAATATGCGTTTTCTTACTGCTGCTATAGTAGATTTTCTAAAGCACTATACATTTAACAATGCATGCTGGAAACTCTAATGTGGCACTTTAAACTACAAGTTACATCCCCTGACTGTCCTAACACCTTGCAGACTAACCTGTGTAAAAAAAATGTATATATGTACCTATTATTAGCCCACTCAAGTCACATGATCCCCTGTATCAGCTAGTGGCAGTTGCAGGGGAGAAGAGAGAGAGAGCACTTGACAATGGCTGGTAAAAAAAAGCCTGTTGCAGTGACGTCAACCATAGGTTAACTTGTTCCAGCTGTTGTCAGCGCTCCCTCCATTTCACTGCAGCTGCCGCTGGCTGACACAAGGGAGCCAGATCATGTGACCGGACTGGAGTGGGCTGAAAAGAGGTAAGTATATATTTTTTTTTTATACTGGTTAGTCAGCATAGGTGTTTCCTCCGGGTACTCTGGTTTCTTCCCACGCTCAAAAGACATGCTGGCAGGTTAATTGGCTCCTGAGGCATTCATAAACCGAGGTACACCTGTATTTTTTTATTTTTGTTTTATTGTCTATGAGGGGATGGGCCCTATTTCTGGATTGTATAAAAACCTGAGTTCCTGTTTGGCATTTAAGCTAGTCTCTTCTAGTCTTGGGTGCGATGCCCAGGTATAATACCGTGGTCCTGTGTCCCAGTGGCAAGAAAGCAGTTCTCTGACGGAATCACCCAATCTGGGTGACATGCATTCTGTCACACTGTTTGCAACTATTGCAATGAACAACATAACCCTTATCCCCCATGTTATAGAGAAGAGAAAAGAAGAGGTATATGTAGTCCTGTCCTAAAGTAGTCCTGTCCTAAAGTAATAAAGCTGCTCTTTAACAGATAGAGAAAGTTAAGTGAGCATTGTCACCATGGGGCAGAAAACATGGAGCTGGCAAGATCATCAGATGAAAATAAAGGACAAAACCCAGAAGAAAGAAGCTAAAGGCTTAGCAGTGCAGATTTCTGCATTATCATCTCTCCCTCATCCTCCTCACTTGGCAATTAATCTGCATCATCATTTCTGCTCAAAGAGCCAGGAGGTGATCTAGAAATGGTCTACCTGGCTGTGCTAGGAAGCAGAAATGTGTAAATCACAAAAGTAGCTAAATAGAATGACAAAGCCTTAGTAGATTAAACAGTAAATCTATATGCACTTCAGCATTTTAGCTAGCTGACAATCTGGCTTTAATACTATATAGAAATGGTAAACCTTAGACATATATTTAAAGTTCAACATTTCCCTAACATAAGAGCGTTTCCATATGAACAGAATCCAGCATGTATTCGAGTGTCTTGAAATATTTGAGTGTCTAATATATACAAATGCATCATTTTGGCAAACTGCTAAGTAAAAGTCTGGCTAAGAAGTAATGTGGAATTCAAACTTGCTGTGCCTTGACTGTAACCTAAATCCCAAGGCAATGTCATAATGACTGAGAAATAAAAACATTGTGAGGCTTTGACCTTTTATGCAGGAAATTTCCTAAGAATTGGGGTCACAATTCCAATTTAGCTGAACCTGGTGAGATGAGATGCTGTTAATTAATGTACTTAATACATTTTCTGCAAACAATGTAATGTTATTTGATGTACAGTAATTAACCTCTGCTAAAATGTGCCCCAGTGAATCAACAGTGTTTATGGAAAAAAAGTACTTGGCTGTTAGTAATGGCCTGCACAAACAACCAAATACTTGTGTTGTAATAGGTGCTGATTAACTGAAGTAATTTAGTCTCTATAAAGCACACGGAATGCCCAATGGTATTGTGTGGTGAATGTTCCTTTATGTATAATGCAGCTCAGCAGAGCGATGCACTTTAGTAATCTGAGATTTGCAAAGTGTTCACCAAATGCTGTATGCGGCATTTTTCAGCACTACACGCTCCAATCCACATCAGGGCACAGGCAGCTAAGCTGAACTTCTTAATTACACATATACAGTACATATCCATAGACACAAACATTATCTATGTTCTTTAAGTTTATTTAAAATAGAAGTTTGGGGTACATAAAAAAACAAATATGCATACTCGCCTCTATGCTACAGCAACAACAATGTGAGGCTGCAGCTGCCCCACATCGGCTCTAAGACCAAGAATTGATCAATCATATGTCTGCTGACCACTCAGTTCTTGATCAGCTTGGAGTGGAGAGTAGTGACTGTCAGTCACTGCTCTCCACTCTGCACTTCCAGTGTTCACTGGAGTGCCAGGCAGGAGAGGAGTCATGCACAGCTGGTTTTGGCTGTCATCTCCGCATGCTGATAGGCAGAGACAGCTGTCAATCATGTAGCTAGTGGATCTCGACAAACTGGTTGGGATTTTTCTAGAACCTGGAGCAGCTCTGTGACGTCAGCCTATGAAGAAAAGGTACACACAGGCAGCACTACACAGGCTGGCTGTTTTGGATGAGGTTAGGAGCAGCAGACACTACAGATCATGCAAAGGGTCACTCGCTAATATGAGGCATGTAAACAGATATTGGAGGGAGGGTGAGAGGCACTCCTAGGCTTAGGTAGTTTAAAATGCCAGATGGGAGAGGAGCAAAGGACTGAACAAAAGAGGGAAGTTTTAACATGCCGGCTGCCATAAAGTTGACTATCGATCTTTATTCTTTTTTTTTTTTGCTTTTTTGGCTACTTTCAGCTCTAGTTCAGTGAGAAAGCAAAAAGGTCACTTTAAAGCATTTTGCCATGTATTCAAATAAACTTGCTTTTGACAGACTTCATCCAATCATGTTAAAGAATTGAAGTGCAGGGGCACTGGACACGGATTTTCACAAGTTACCAAAATGTGGATGAAATTACTACTTGAGTCCAACTACTCAGTCTTTTTTAGCTCACCACAAAAACAGGGACTCTCCAAGGAGAGGACGTTATCCATATTGAGAAATCGAAGTGTGATAAGTCAAAGAAAAAAAATCTAAAGTCTTTGGTGTTTAGCTGGTTAAAACAAGCATGGCAAAAGACAGCCAACACGTTTTGTGGGCCACAGAACCAAATTCATCAGGGCTGAAGGAGAATTTGAAAATAACACACATAAGAAAGATGATAGATGAAAGATGAAGGAATTGTTAGAAAAAAATTCACATGTATAAAAGAAAAATAAACCAATAATGATGACATGTTCATTGAAAATAATAAAATACTGTTACAGGGTCAGGACTCCTTGGAGTCTTCTACCTGTGCAAAGCAGCTTGCGATTACAAAAAAGGTGATCATTTTGAATATTCCAACATACTTTATAACTGAACATATGGCATCAAACTGTGTCTCAGGTAGAAACAAAAAAACAAATTCCATCTGAAATCTGCATTGCTCTGAATCTGCATTGCTCTCAACAACAGAAGAACAAAAATAGTGTATTTTGGCGCATGTCAGACCAGTATTCATCCAAATCAGCCACTAGAGGGAGAAACATGCACTTGTGAGATTAATCTGGGTTTGCAGAAAAATCCTGTCTGGGCTTCTTCAGATAAAGGCCATTCTGTGTTTTTGTGCATGTGTTTTGGAAAGCACAGAATGCTTGGCTTTTCTGTATAGATTTATCTATGGCTTTAGTAAGGGAAATATTCCATTTTCAAGCAACCACCCGCACATTGCAGAACCTATGACCCAGTTGTTCTGAAGACTATCACAAACTTTCTATTCTTGCAGACAGTAAAATGATTAATGGTGCAGCACTGTAAACATGGGCGGAAAGGGAAAACTGATAAAAAGAGACATGATGTGCTTTTCTGGAAAAGATATTCAAAAAGAAAGCTTTGGCATTATCAGGATATGTGTTGAAAAGAAATGTAGGACAGTATAACTTGTACACACAACTGAGCTTATTTTATATGGCAGGACAAAAAACAGCGGTGATAGGTAAAATGTAGTAATCAATGGCAATAATTCAGTTTTAGCAACATAACTAAAATAAAATAAAATCTTGAAGTTTTAGAGCAGTGCTCAGTCTTTTTTAAAATTCCAAACAGTACAATTAGACACCGCATGTAGACTACAGACAAAATTACAATCACAACCAACATCACTTACCACTCACATGAAACAACAGCCTTACGGCAGCACAGTGGCTAATTGGTTAGCACTTCCGCCTGGCAGTACTAGGGTCATTGATTCAAATCCCAGCCATGGCACCACCTGCCTGGAGTTTGCATGTTCTCCCTGTGCCTGCGTGGGTTTCCTCTGGTTTCCTCCCACACTCCAAAGACATGCTGGTAGGGTAATTGGATCCTGTATAAATTGGCCCTAGTATATGAATGTAAGTTAGGGACCTTAGATTGTATGCCCCTTGAGGGTTAGGGACTGATGTGAATGTACAACATATATATGTAAAGTGATGGCGCTATATAAGTACCTGAAATAAATAAATAATGGTGTGAGGGCTAAAGGTACCTTACTGACAAGAGATGATAGTTGGAGGGGAGGGTTCCTCTTCATTCCACCCTGCTGCCCTTCCTATCCACCCCTCCTGCTGTGGTCAGGCTCCTTTGAAATCCTCTGGCCCCCTCCCCTTTCCCACCTTCTGCTGCGAGGAATCTGTCAGGAAAAGGGTCAGTGAATGTGTCATTTACTGTACCCTTCCTTATCTTAATGAATACAGTCAGCAATTGGTACTGATCACTGACTTTGCTCATTCACAATTAAAGCATAGTAAACCGTGTTTACTATGCTTCAGTTTGTGAATGCATGAATGAGAAGCTCTGTACAGAGCTATTCCTCTCCATTAATTCTGTCCAGCTGAGGCTGCAGAGTTGGAGATTGAGGGCTGTGTCCTTTATCTCCTTTATCTGTCTCAAAGATGAAACATCAGAGGTCAGTTTAGGCCCCTGATATTTTACTAAAGCCCTCCAACGGGACTCCTAAAAAATATAAAAAAATAATAAAAAATAAAATTGTAAAATAAATAAAAGGTAAAATAATTAAAAAAAATTATAAAACAACAAAAAAAAATACACCTACTGACACCAGTGGTGGAACGACCAGGGTTGCAAAGGTCACACTTGCGACCGAGCCCAGGCATTCTGCCACCGTGGGGGAAGGGGGGTACCTTGGGATCACTGGGGGCCCTTTATGGTTTCTTGCACCAGGTCTCTGAGGGTTCTAGTTATGCTTCTGCTTATAACCAAAAGAGGTAGCATAGATAGAACTATTCATTGCTTCTTGGCCTTTTGGCTAAAATCAAGTGTAGATAGGAACTATTCATGTTCTGCCTTCTAAAAATCTAATTCATACCAAAGGTCCTCTGTTGTGACAACAGCTTCAGAGATTTTGCCTACTCCCAGTGTCCTGATGTTGTTCCCAGATGTTGACATGAATGAGGTCAGGATAGGAGATACCAGAACTTTCATGGTACTACTGTATTTTACATAACACTTTGCACTGCCTTACTGAAAAAGCGTGTACTGTCTGATGATATTAAACTTTCTCCAAGGAAAGTTTGTTTTCCTAAATACACCTCAGTTTAGATATTCCTGGAATTCTCCACTGGTCCACTTCCAGACATCTGGTACATTCTTGCAATGGCAATAATAGTGATTGTGCAAACATGACCCCGACGCGGGGACACTTGAGAAAGAATACAACTCTTCCAAGGATTTTCCTTTTTGGAAAATAAAACCACTATAATGAAGGGATTTACTATTTATTTGAATAGTCACTTACTGTCATTATCAAAGTTCAACTATTCATACAAAATGAACTTCTACAGCAAGAATGTAAGCCTTTACAAACTAGTACAATCTGTACACACTTTTAAGAGATTATGATGATGCCTCAATTAACACTTGAATGTTTTTCTGCTTGTTTCCCTTTGCCTGACTACTCTTTACTATGCCTGACTATATAGAATCCCATTCTTTCTAACTGTCCCTGTTCACGTGTACACCCAATCACCATAGACTCTACTCCCTACAACCAAAAATATACATATTCAGGCATTTTTGGCCTTGCAGATTTCAATAGAAACTTCTGTAAATGTGTGATACGCTAATTTTTGTTGGCTTTTGTGTGAGTTTTTACGTCTAAAGAATTCCTCTCCTCCTATAGAACTGCTCTCCTCTCCTTGCCCAGCACGGGAAACAAACTCATGAAGCCCTATACACAGGTAAACACGCCCATAATACACCTGAAAAAATCACCAGGAATAAACTCTGCTCAGGTTCAGCACTCAGCAGCTATGGTGCAGACTTATACAAATATAATCCCCATTCAAAGTACCGTATTTTTCGCCGTATAAGACGCACTTTTTCTTCCCCAAAACTGGGGGGGAAAAGTTGGTGTGTCTTATACGACGAATAGAGAGAGAATTCGTCAGGCGCGGCTTTGGCCTATCTCTGGAGCGGTCGGCCATCTTAGTACACCCGGCGGTGCGCGCTGACGTCATCACCCCCTCTGCTCGTGGATCAGCCCTGAAGACTGGAACGGCGCGGGAACACGGCGAGAGGAACGCGCGGAGCAAAGGTAAGTGAATTGACACAATATGGGGAATGAATTACTATAGGGGGGATGAATTACTATAGGGGGCATGAATTACTATAGGGGGGATGAATTACTATATGGGGGATTAATTACTATGGGGGATGAATTACTATATGGGGTATGAATTACTATGGGGGATGAATTACTATATGGGGGATGAATTACTATGGGGGATGTATTACTATATGGGGGATGAAATACTATGGGGGATGAATTACTATGGGGGATGAATTACTATATGGGGGATGAATTACTATATGGGGGATAAATTACTATGGGGGATGAATTACTATATGGGGGATGAATTACTATATGTATTGGGTTCAGAATCTTTTTTTTCTAGATTTTCCTCCTTTAAAATTGGGTGCGTCTTATATTCCGGAGCGTCTTATATGGCAAAAAATACAGTAATTTTAACTTTTCAGGGAATAAAAACCGGTAACTGGGTTTAGTGATCAAAAGCAGGTGTTCACCTTCCCCCCTGCCAACCAAGGCAACACTCATTAAGCCTCGGTTCACACTAGTACGGCCCTGCAGCCGTTCACTTGGGCAAGGCAGCCCATTCATTTGAATGATCCTCTATACCACGTGCCAGAAAATGCATGCACCTTTTTAAAAACGCAGGCCGCTGGGCTGAGATACGCTGAGGGCTGAGATACGTGGGGTGCCATTGAGAATGAATAGCAGCCCCGCAGGTCTCTCAAGAGCAGCACGATTCAGCTGCGGGTGGTTGCGGATATCAATGCAGAAGCCAATCAGCAGGTGCCGACCAATGGATGACCGCTGGCACCCACTGATCGGCAAGGAGACAGAACACAGCTCTGCCTTTCTAAACAAGGCACAGCTGTGTCCTGTCAGTGGCGAAGTGGCGGATTTGTTTCCCTGAAAAGCAGGTAATAAAATCCAGCACATCATTTAGTAAAAACACCATATATCACAAATATAAACACTGATTAGGCACACAGTTAACCCTTTGATCACCCTAGATATTTAACCCCTTCCCAGCCAGTGTCATTAGTACAGTGACAGTGTATATTTTTAGCACTGATCACTCTATTAATGTCACTGGTTCCCACAAAGCATCAGCTAGTGTCAGACTGTCCACCGCAATATTGCAGTCCCACTATAAGTCGCTGATCGCCACCCTTAGTAGTATAAACAAATTAGAAATTCCAGTATATATCCCATAGTTTGTAGGCACTATACCTTTTGCGCAAACCAATCATATTTTACATTTTTTATTGGACATATTTTATAGCAGAAAGTAAAAAATATTGTTTTTTTTTCCAAATTGTAAGCCTTTATTTGTTTATAGCGCAAAAAATAAAAAACCCAGTGGTACTCAAATACCACCAATAGAAAGCTCTATTTGTGGAACAAAAATTACATAAATTTAATTTATGTGCAGTTGCATGACTACACAATTATCAGTTAAATTAACACAGTGCTGTGTAGCAAAAATGGCCTGTTCAGGAAGGGGGATAAATCTTCCAGACGGTCAGGTGGTTGAGGTTTGCAACCTGGCAGTCCTATTATATGGCACTACCCTGCTGGCTTTCCAAATCATATACGTGCTATATGCCCAGCACCATCTAGTGGCTAAAGGGTAAATTCCCATTTGTGAGGAACCAAGGGGTGCACGATTACATCCCTTGTGTAAGAGCTGCTTGTAGTGGTTTTCAGAAGAGGGGGAACCACACTAAAATGCTACTTGTTTGATTTTATCTATATTTTATTTCAGTGACTAAAAGAGCCAACATTAGGCCTTTCCAGAGAGGATTGTTCTTTTTGCTGTTGCTTCTTCGTAATGGTAGTAGGTTTTTGTAAAAAGACATTTAAGATATAAAAGGTCTTTCCTGGAGTTATTCTTTAAGTGACATAGGAGAAACGTCAGAAAGAGATTCTTCTCCTATGTCCTATATTTCAAGAAGACGATCCGAAACCTTCATTGGCGAAGCAAGAATTCAACACACCTGGAAGTTGCCAGTGGAATTATACAGCATTTTCTTTTAAAGGATTGGTTTACTTTAGTAGTGGCCCTGTAGTGACGTGGTCATTTTAAATCACAAAGGACTCTGCATGCACAAAGGGCAGAAATAACATCAATGCATTAAAGCTTATATTAACTGTTTGAGGAAAATGTAATCTAAAGCAGAAGTTAACAGCACAACAGACACATTTGCTTGATAATAACCAATGACCCTTCCGCTGATATATATATATATATATATATATATATATATATATATATATATACAGTATCTCACAGAAGTGAGTACACCCCTCACATTTTTGTAAATATTTTATTATATCTTTTCATGTGACAGCTTGTATAACAGTGTAAATTTGCAGTCTCCTCAAAATAACTCAACACACAGCCATTAATGTCTAACAACAAAAGTGAGTACACCCCTAAGTGAAAATGTCCAAATTGGGCCAAATTTGCCATTTTCCCTCCCTGGTGTCATGTGACTCGTTAGTGTTACAAGGTCTCAGGTGTGAATGGGGAGCTGGTGTGTTATATTTGGTGTTATCACTCTCACATACTGGTCACTGGAAGTTCAACATGGTACCTCTTGGCAAAGAACTCTCTGAGGATCTGAAAAAAAGAATTGTTGCTCTACATAAAGATGGCCTAGGCTATAAGAAGATTGCCAAGACCCTGAAACTGAGCTGCAGCACAGTGGCCAAGACCATACAGCGGTTTAACAGGACAGGTTCCACTCAGAACAGGCTTCGCCATGGTCAACCAAAGGTGTTGAGTGCACGTGCTCAGCGTTATATCCAGAAGTTGTCTTTGTGAAATAGATGTATGAGTGCTGCCAGCATTGCTGCAGAGGCTGAAGGGGTGGGGGGGTCAGCCTGTCAAGTGTTCAGACCATACGCCGCACACTGCATCGAATTGGTCTGCATGACTGTCGTCCCAGAAGGAAGCCTCTTCTAAAGATGATGCACAAGAAAGCCCGCAAACAGTTTGCTGAAGATATATACAGTTGTGTTCAAAATAATAGCAGTGTGTTGAAAAAAGTGAATAAAGCTCAAAATCCTTCTAATAGCTTTTATTTCCATACACACAAATGCATTGGGAACACTACACATTCTATTCCAAATCAAAATATGAAGAAAAATATATCAAATTTGTGTTGTTCCTCTAAAGAAATTGAAGAAAAGTGAATATTAGACTGTTCAAAAAAATAGCAGTGTTTGTATTCTTCTTTACAAACTCAAACATTCACTATATAAACTGAAAAATGTTTGAAGATTTTGCTTTCCTTTGAATCACTTAATTAATATTTAGTTGTATAAGCACTGTTTCTGAGAACTGCTTTACATCTGTGTTGCATGGAGTCAACCAACTTCTTGCACCTGTGAACAGGTATTCCAGCCCAGGATGATTGGACTACATTCCACAGTTCTTCTCTATTTCTTGGTTTTGCCTCAGAAACTGCATTTTTGATGTCACCCCACAAGTTTTCTATTGGATTAAGATCCGGGGATTGGGCTGGCCACTCCATAACGTCAATCTTGTTGGTCTGGAACCAAGGTGTTGCATGTTTACTGGTGTGTTTGGGGTCGTTGTCTTGTTGGAACACCCATTTCAAGGGCATTTCCTCTTCAGCATAAGGTAGCATGACTTCTTCAAGTATTCTGATGTATTCAAACTGATCCATGATCCCTGGTATGCGATAAATAGGCCCAACACCGTAGTATGAGAAACATCCCCATATTATGATGCTTGCGCAACCAAGCTTCACTATCTTCACAGTGTACTGTGGCTTGAATTCCGTGTTTGGGGGTCGTCTGACAAACTGTCTCCGGCCACTAGACCCAAAAAGAACAATCTTACTTTCATCAGTCCACAAAATGTTGCGCCATTTCTCTTTAGGCCAGTCAATGTACTCTTTGGTAAATTGTAACCTCTTCAGCACATTTTTTTCAACAGTGAGACTTTGCAGGGGCTTCTTGCAGATAGCTTGGCTTCACATAGGCGTCTTCTAATTGTAACAGTACTCACAGGTAACTTTAGACCTTCTTTGATCTTCCTGGAGCTGATTGTTGGCTGAGTCCTTGCCATTTTGGCTATTCTTCTATCCATTCCAATGGTAGTTTTTCGCTTTCTACCACGTCTTTCAGGTTTTGGTTGCCATTTTAAAGCATTTGCGATCATTTTAGCTGAGCAGCCTAATATTTTCTGCACTTCTTTATATATTTTCCCCTCTCCAATCAACTTTTTAATCAAGGTACGCTGTTCTTCTGAAAAATGTCTGGAATGACCCATTTTCCTCAGAATTTCAGAGAGAAATGCACTGTAACCAGCATGTACAACATTTGCTACCTTCCTTCCTTAAATAAGGGTAATAATTGCCACCTGTTTTTCAAAGAATGAATGACCTCACTAATAGAACTCCACACTGCTATTATTTTGAACATGCCCCTTTCAATTAGTGATTCAATTACACAGAATCAGCAGCATGCATATCATGACTGTTGGGTCTGTTGGATTTCTATTACTTTACTACACCTGCTAGTAAATTATTTGCCATGTAGAAATATTATTTCTACCAAAACAGTGATTGATCAGGTTAGTGATGTCTGACTGCTATTATTTTGAACACAACTGTATATATATATATATATATTTATTTTTTTATTTTATTTTTTTTATTAAACTAAACAGTAGCATCAACGATAATTTCCTGAAACCCAAAGTGACTTGTCCTCCTGGACTTCCCCAGGTCATGTATACAGACAAACATTGTAGGTAGGTAGGCTGTTTTTTTAGTAGCACACAGTTTAATGGGTACTAATAAACTGCTGTGGTCCAGAGACCTACAGTATGTCAGAGGTCAGCAAACTGTGTGTACAGATTTAAACCTAATTAAACGCACATATCGCTCTGCAGCTGGTATGGAACTATGTGTTCTAGAATGCTGAGGCTTGTAGCTGAATAAGTACAGTAGAACAGTATAAAATATCGAATTAAGCAGACTGGGCTTGCTATGATTCTGCTTCGCAGCACTAAATATTAAAATCTACCTAAAATAAAAATATATGCTGGCTTAATGATTAGGGAGAAATTAGGAGGGTGAGCAGGATTATTAGAATCAACACAAACTGCCCTCTCTAACAAGGAGATCCTGCTGTACTCTAGTTCCTGGTTGTATGACCATAAATCACTTTTCAGATCACACGAACTTACAGCAGTTCTTCAATGTAGACAATGTCAGTTCACTTTGAACGAAGACTGTTCATGTTATTCCTCACTGCACATAGCATTAGGTCAGGACTGGATCTCTACAAATTCTCCTTGACAGGAAATTTAATAGGCCCCTAGGACATTACAGGACAACTGTTTTGCTTTTGCTGAATGCCAGTGGACGGGAATTTCACAGCATTAAAAAGGATGCAAACAACCAGCTGCTGATGAGTGTGCCTGCTAGCTGCCTACATCAATTTTGAAATTCCACTAACACTTTGGGGGTTATTTATTAAAATTTAATGGTGCAAAATCTGGTGCAGCTCTGCAAAGAAACCAGTCAGCTTCCAGGTATTATTGACAAAGCTTAAACTGGTTGTAAAGTCTGAAGGTTTTTTTACCTTCATGCATTCTATGCATGAAGGTAAACAGCCTTCTGTGTGCAGCAGTGCCCCCAGCCTCCTCAATACTTACCTGAGCCTCATCGCCATGCAGCGATGTGAATGCCTCGGCTGTGACGGGTCTCTGCCTCCTCATTGGCTGAGACAGCAAGTGGGAGCCATTGGCTCCTGCTGCTATCAATCACAGCCAGTCAGCCAATGAGGAGAGAGAGGGATGGGACCAAGCCATGGCTCCATGTGTGAATGGACACACGGAGCAGCGGGTGCCCCCATAGCAAGCTACTTGACAGACAGGAGGAGCCAGGAGAGCCTGCAAGGGACCTGAGAAGAGGAGGATCTGGGCTGATGTGTACAAAAGCACTGCACACAGAAGGTAAGTATAGATATGTATGATATTCTACAAAAAAAAATTAACCTTTAGAATTGCTTTAATTGAACAAGCTGAAGTTAGAAGCTGATTGGCTACTATGCAAAGCTGCAACAAATTCTGAGTGCTTCAGTTTTAGTAAATCTCCCCCTTTGAAATCCTCTCTTGCTATTCTATTTATATATTAGACCCTGATGAAGGGGATCCCCTTAGTTCTGGGAGCATGTTGGATGTACTGTACATGCAGGTTCTCTGTCGCAATACCTTAAAAATGTATTAAACTACCTACAGTATGCAATAAATAAATCACTAGTAAAGTAAAGTCATCTAATCTCTGTGGTTTAGTAGTGCATGAAAAAAATCAATTTTCCATCATACAAAAACTGGTAATGAAAATATTGCATGCCTTATACCTTGGGGAATTAGGCCTAATGACTGCACTTGAGTATGTATTATTTTTCATGATTATATTCAACAATTGTTGTACTGTGTCCAATTTCATACAATTCCCTAGTTTAGAGATTTTGCTCAGTATATCACTTAGTGGTTTTAAAATGTGCTTTGCAAATGGCTCAACATTCATGCAAGCGTAACAAAATATTCCCGTAATGTTTGTAATACAAGCTTATTAGAGTCTTTGTTGCATTTCGCTGGGCAAATGTAACATTCCCTAACATTCAGTCCTTGGAGAATAATAGTTATAAGAGCATTCAACCATGAGAGTTAACATTCACCAATGTAAAGGGGCGTTCAAGTCAAACTTTTAGTTTTAAAGGTATAAAAAGGGATGCTAGCGTGGCGGTACTACACGCAGTAGTAAGTGGCAAGTGTGTCCTATTACTGATAGGCGGCACACATGTCGCGGGCCAGTCCAGAGACCAGAAATCAAGATGGCAGACAAGTGTTAGTGCATGCATGGAACAGCGTGTGGTGATGAAGTGTCATGTCAATGAAAGTGTAAAACCAGCAGATATCTACAGAAGAAACAGTACGGAGATGAGACGCTAAGCCGCAGTAAGCCATTTGAATCGTGTAAAGGTTTCAAAGATGGCCATATGTCTGTCAGTGATGAACCCGACCATAGTGGTTCCCAGCCCACAGCAGTCATTCCTGTGAACATTCAGCATGTGGAATGCCTGATCCTGGATAATCGAGGCATAACCTGTCGTGAAATTGCACAAGAGACAAATGTTTCTGTGGGAATGGTTAACTCAATGATGACAAAGTGAAGCAGGCTGTCCTAAGATGGTTCAGGCATACTGACAAATCTTTATTTGCCAAAGCTTTCCAGGCATTAGTTAAATGCTGAGATAAGTGTATAAATGTAGCAGGGGAGTATGTCGAAAACTAAAAGCAGTATCCACTCCTTGAAATTAGTTCTTTTATTATTTAAAGTCAAAGGTCCCAGTTTGACTTGAAAACCCTTGTAAAATAGCCTAACACTTCAGGCTAAGGATAGTCGACCAGCAGAGGAAATAATGTGTAATAAGTATGTAAAATCTTTTGCGAATGGCTAAACTAATAGGTGTTTGGGCAAATGATTCTCCATAGCTACATGTGACAGCCTACTCCTGGTTGTTGGGGAGCCAGCACCTGCCATCATCCTAACAAGCAGGTCTGGTATGAGTTTTAGGCAGGAACCCATAAAAAAAAAGCATAGCCCTCCCCCCCCCCTCCAAATTCCATACCAGACCCTTTGAGCATGGCATGGATTTAAGGGTGACCCTTACACAACAAACAAGAAAAACAAAGCCCAAGGTTTTCCCCAAAATCCATACTAGACCCTTACCTGAGAATACAGACTGGGTGGCCTTGAAGGGGGGGCAGCATGTGCCCCTCCCTCCCTGAATCATACCAAGACACATGTTGTCAACATGTGGGGGTGGAGGGGGCTTTTTTTTATTAAACAGGACTTTTGGATTCCTATAAGCCCCCCACCTACAGACCCTTTCTTTTGGTGGTATTTGATCACCACTAGGATTTTTATTATTTTGAAATAATCAAAAAAAGACCAAAAAAAGAAGTATTTTTTACTTTCTGCTATAAAATATATCCAATAAAAGAATTTACAGAATCAAATTTCTTCATAAATTTAGGCCAAAATGTATTCTGCTACATAAAATCCCAGTAAGCGCATTTTAATCGGTTTGTGTGAAAGTTATAGCATCTACAAACTATGGGACTATGATAGTGAGGCAGACAATTTAACAGTAACTGACAATGGCTAGGAAGGGGTTAATAGGGGCAATCAAAGGGTTAAATGTGGGCCTAAAAATGTTTATTGTGTTTACTGTGTGGTGCTTTTACTAAGCTATGTGCCAATCTTTAATCCCTGCCTTGCAGGGAGAACAAAAATGCACATCGTCACTGTCTGTAGAGAGCTCTGTGTTGTTTACTAACACAGAGTTCTATTCTATTATTCGCTCCACGAATTACAGCACAGCTGGGGCAGGGGGCGTGCGCACACACCCCCTACTTGAAAATGCTGGATCACGTACTTTTATGATCCAGCACAGCGGGCCTACGCTGTCAACGTTTATGTACAGTGCGCAGTCCGCAATTGGTTATGTTCTGTTCAGATAAATTCAGTACTGGAGGCAAAATCTCCCTATAAAACCTAAAAGTAGCAATCCAGTTTTAATATATCTGACAAAACATGCATTTTGTATAAAGTGGAACAAAAAAAATGTCTTGCAGATAATCATCCAGCTTCCAGTGCATACACTGGAAAGAAAAGTTAAAGGCCGAAATGTGTTGTGCTGTGAGGGCTCACAGAGTGCAGAATACCCCGTGGGCAAGCCAAAATTCAATCAGACAACGACACAACTAAAATGTGCCAAGGGTGTTGGGGCTCTCCTGAAGATGTCCAATTACAGATGAAACTAGTTGAAGCAGTGTTCCTCATCCGATACATCACATCCCATCCAATCCTATCCCTGGAGTGCAAGACAGCTTCTGATTTCGGGGCAGTGGCAGCCATCTTAACAACAAGCACTATATGTACGTGTTGCCGATCCCTAGGTACATATACATATGAGTGCGGTGTAATTGGTATTTTTTGGGGTTTTGCCTGTAGCGCAGTTTTCATTGTTATTTGAATACATAACTGCAAAAATCTATATTTTCAATAAAATTTTCTGTGAAATAAATTGAGTTCAGATATTTACAGGAAATGTGCAAAGTAATTAAAAAGTAAATCTTCATTGAGAGAAATGAAAAACTCAATTAGTAATCCCCATTAATTGGGCACCACCAATATAGCTTGTTCCTTTCTCATGTCCTACTTAGTTACAAAAAACAAGTAAAAATGGATAAGAATTTATCTCACAGAGCAGTTTCCGTTATGCCCTGTGGTCTGTAATGTATTATTAGAGATTTAAAATCCTTGTTCAAGTGGTGTTTGAGTGTGTATTTCTACTTGCTTGCTGAAATCAATTCTAAGTCATGATAAACAATTATTAATTGACTCCAAGATTTGTTTCTTCATAGTAAAAGACATTGCCAGCTTCTCAGCGTACAGTAAAAACCGCGCTTTAGATTTGGTTTCAATAGACAACCTAAGCAACAGTGCCATCTGCAGCTCACTGTATTATATTGCTGAAAATCATGGAAATTTAAAAACTAGGTTCACTTTTTAAAAAAAAAATGGCTATACAGTCAAGGGGCTACAGTAGGTTAAAAAAAAAAACCTGCGACTTGGAAAAATTGATTAATACAAGTGCCACATGTGTAAGCCATCTGGTCCCCCCCCCCCCCCCAACCTCCCTGGAAGCCTAGCCAAAAAACTCTAGCCACAGTTATCATTCCCCATCTTGTCTTGTAGCTAGAAGGCTCCAGACTTGGGAGTTCACCCTGACATCACGAGCGAGCACTCTCCCCCATGCTCTCTTTCCCCAAGCTGCACCAACGTAGACCGAGGGAGAATGCTAACTCCTATCATGCCAGTGGCCAGCGCCAAATGGATAGAGTGCTCTAACAACAAAGCAAGACAAGGGAATGCTAACTATGGGAGTTTTCTTAACGACAGTTTCAAGAAAGCTGCACAGCATTTTTTTTCTATTTAGACTTAGACTGCATAGGCAATTTTCTTGAAAAGGTGAATTTAGTCTTCAAAGTATTTCTCAATAGGTAGGTAACTTTTGCTCCCTTTTGACCTGTACTAGTGTATTGTAGTTTGCAATTGAAAGAATTTCATTTAAATGTAAAGGAAAAGTCTGCTAGGTCTGTGACTTTACTGCTGCAGACAGCTGCAGGTGTCAGACTAATGATCAGGAAATTAACAGCACGGTTTCAAATCATGTGATCATCATGACAGCCAATTATGGTGGTTATTGGAAGAGTGTTTCTGCAAATTTGATTGACTTGCCTGAAGATTTGGCTGCACCCCTTGCTGCATATGAGCATCAGGTGAACTTAGATTCCCTAAATCATTATACTTAGATTTCCTGCCTAATTTACTTTCCTTTGTTGTTTAGATTTTCAAAGATTAGTTATGGTTATTGGATTGTTCGGTTAATTGTTTATGATAATTAGAATTTCTTTTTGTTTGTATCATAGGTAATTGATCAGGAGGTTAATTGCAGGTAGTTTAGATTTTCCGCAATTTTTTAAAATAAAAATGGAATGCAAATGTTACATTGTGGAACAGGCGTATAATCTGATGGCCTCTAATAGTGAAAAAGTTTCAGGCTCAGAGAGTGATTAACCATTTCATAGTTTTTCTTCAAGTGGTTTTGAAGGTTCTTTTTTTAAATCTTTAAACTAAAAAAAAATCATACTTACCTGCTCTGTGTAACGGTTTTGCACAAAACAGCCCTGGTTCTCCTCTTCTCGGGTCCCCTGCCAGCACTTCTAGCTTCTACCCCCTTCTGAGTGCCCCCAGAGCAAGCTGCTCACTCCCAAGCCGCCTCTGTATGTCTATAGGACACACAGAGGTTGGCTCAGCCCCACCCCCGCTCCCTCCTCACTGGCTGTGATTGATTGCCAATAGCTCCCACTGATGTGTCTGAGATGCTTCTGAGATCATTCACAAATCATTGACAAGTGACCTGTTTCTAGTTATTATTATTATACAGGATTTATATAGCGCCAACAGTGTGCTCAGCGCTTTACAATAGAAAGGGAGACAATACAGCAATAATACAGTTCAATACACGAGGGAAAGGAGGGCCCTGCTCCTTGGAGCTTACAATCTACGAGGGAGGGGCTAGTGGTACAAAAGGTAGTAACTGTGGGCGATGGACTGGTAGGAAGTAGAAGATTCCATTATTAGCTGAGGGCAGGATAGGCTTCCCTGAAGAGATAGGTTTTCAGAGATCACCTAAAAGTGAGCAGAGTAGGCGATAGTCTGGTAAATTGGGGTAGAGAGTTCCAGAGGATGGGGAAGCTCTGGAAAAGTCCTGGAGATGAGCATGGGAGGAGGAGACAAGGGAGCTAGAGAGCAGGAGGTCTTGCGAGGAGCGGAGAGTACGGTTTGGGTGATATTTAGAGACAAGATCATTGATGTAATTTGGGTCAGAGTTATAAATGGCTTTATATGTTATTGTTAATGTTTTGAATTTTATCCGTTGGGCAATGGGAAGCCAGTGGAGGGATTGGCAGAGAGGAGTGGCAGATACAGTACGGTTAGTAAGGTGGATGAGTCTGGCAGCAGCATTTATGATAGACTGAAGAGGGGATAGCCTGCGATTCAGTAGGCCAATGAGGAGGGAGTTGCAATAGTCAAAGAGAGATATACCAAGGGAGTGAATAAGTTGCTTAGTGGTTTCCGAGGTTAGGAACGGGCGTATCTTGGAGATGTTGCGGAGGTGAAGTCTACAAGATTTGGACAGTGATTGGATTTGGGGGTGAAAGGACAATTGAGTCTAGGATTACACCTAGTACCCTGGCATGAGGGGAGGGACTGATGATTGTGTTATTGATCTTGATGGAGAAGTCAGGGGAGGGGGCACGGGCTGGAGGGAATACTAAGAGCTCAGTTTTGGAAAGACTGAGTTTGAGGAAATGGAGTGACATCCATGCTGATATGTCGCTTAGTAGGTTAGTAATGCGAGAGGAGACTGAAGGGGTGAGGGGTAGAAAGATAGATTTGTGTGTCATCAGCATAGAGATGGTACTTAAAGCCATGGGAGTTTATCAAGTGACCAAGGGAGGAGGTGTAGATGGAGAAGAGAAGGGGTCCAAGGACAGAACCTTGAGAGACCCCTACAGAAAGAGGGAGTGAAGAGGAGGCAGCGTTATAGGTAACGCTGAAGGAGCGCTGCGATAGGTAGGAAAAGAACCAGGAGAGAGCAGAGTCTCTGAGACCAAGAGAGTGGAGTTTTTTGAGGAGGAGGGGATGGTCAACCGTATCAAAAGCCGCAGAGAGGTCAAGTAGTAAGAGTACAGAGTGGTGGCCATTGGTTTTAGCAGTTAGTAGATTATTAGTGAGTTTTAGTAGGGCAGTTTCAGTGGAGTGTAGTGAGCGAAAGCCAGACTGTAAAAGGTCAAGAAGGTTGTTGTCAGTGAGGTAGGAGCTCAGGTGATTGTAGACTAAGCATTCTAGGAGTTCAGAGCTAAATGGCAGCAGGGAGATGGGTCTTAAGTTGTTCAGGTTGGTGGGGTTCAGGGAGGGCTTTTTAAGTATGGGAGTGAAGTGTGCATGCTTTAGAGGGGAGGGGAAGGTTAGAGAGGGAGAGATTGAAGATGTGAGTGAGGGAGCATAGGATGGAAGAAGAGGGTTACCGTAGTAGTTGTGAGGGGACAGGATCCAGGGGGCACGTAGTGAGACAGGCTTCTGAGAAAACCTTAGTGACCTCTTCGGTAGTAGCAAGGTCAAAAGAGGAAAGTGTTGAGGGAGGTTTAGTATAAAGTATGCTAAGTGGGATGGATGTCTGTGCAGTGGCAATGCCCCTATGAATTGCGTCAATCTTGTTTTTGAAATGATTTGCAATCTCGTGAGCAGTGAGTGAGGTACTTGGTTGTACATTCTCATAGACTTGTAAAGGAATGCAACACCAGTGTGACACAAACAAAAGTCCATCAACAAATGCTCTTAAAAACATTGCAAAAATGATTTATGTAAGCAAATCAGTTTTAGAGCAAGTGTCAAATTAACCAATACACACTAAATATCATCTGAGCAACTAGGTTTAATGCGTTGTTTAATATATTCTGTGATGCCTTTAAAACAGTGGTCTCCAAACTGCGGCCTGGGGGCCGAATGTGGCCCTTTGCTTACCTTTATTCGGCCCTAGGGGCACTTTTCCTCCCACTGATACAAGACACTATTCCCTTCCTCCCACCAACAATTGGGCATAATTACTGCTACTGACAACAATGAGGCACTATTTCTCCCATTGACACCAACAATGGGACACTATTCTTTCCACTGATACAAATGATGGGGCACTATTCCTCCCACTGACACCATTGATGGGGCACTATTTCCCCCTACTGACACAATAGGACACCATTCCTCACACTGACACCAATGATGGGGCACTATTCCTCCCACTGACACAATTGGACACTATTCCTACCACTTACACTAGTGAAGGGGCACTATTCCTCCCCGTAATACCAAAGATATATTGTTTACGCCCACTGATGCCAGGCCAATTTCTACTCCCAATAGCCACAATCCGGCCCCCCGAAAGTTTGATGTACAGTAAACTAGCCCTTTGTTTAGAAAGTTTAGAGACCCCTGCTTTAGAATATTAACACAGACGTTTTTGTTAAAAGTGTAATGAAGGGCAAAACTTTTTTTAGTTTGGATAGAATGGGAAGCTATTAGAACATCTGTTCAGTTTTTATTGCTGTCTGTATCCCCATTAGGGAGATTCACCCTCTGTATTTGTCTTGTTTACCATTATCACTGAAAATGAACGTAAAAGAAAATCCCAAATTTTGGGCTGACACCAGAACAGTAATAGCGGTGAAAACTTGTTCTGGTGACCATGATCATGCCCCAGGATTCTCTCTCTTTGGAGGGATTTCTTCTCACTTCCTGTTTTAGCCATGTGACATGAAGTAAAGGAAATCTCCCGAATAGGAAACACCTGGCAAAAAAAAATCTGACTGGGGTTATAACCCTCCCTTACTAAATCCAAAATGTAAAAAAATATATATTTTAATAAAAAGTATTTTTCCTGAAAGTTTGCCTTTCCTAAACTGTGGAACTAACATCATGTGACAAAAAAAATTGGAACTACCATTTTATTTTCTACGTCTAAAAAGATTTTTTAGACATGTGCAAAAAATCCAAACTGGTTCAGACAGTGGAGGGGTTAAGCCACAACAATAGAGTTTGTTTATTATGTTTCACATCTAAAATGTTATTACAGGATTTCTATATGAAGATAAGGGGTCAGTTGGAACTGAATACTTACGTTTTGTACATCGTTCAGATCCAGTTGATTTACTCCAACCATGACAGCACTTGCCTCCACAGACATTAACCCTGAAACAAGTAGATTTTACATTATTGGTATGTACATAGTATGTATACTATATTTCCTGTACACATGTATACTAGATAATAGTTTCAATTTCTGTTACGTACAAGAAACCTTCTCACTTCTGTACACCTGGCTCATTTCTATGGGATTTCCTGGAAAGCTAAGAATACCCTATGGGGTTGATTTACTAAAGACAAATAGGCTGTTCATTTTGCAAGGGATGTTTCTCCAGACATTAAAAAGAATACCCAATTAATTGTGAGCTTCATCAGCAGAGCTTCAACTTGTTCACTAACCTCTGGGGAGAATTCCCTTGCAAAGTTTAACTTCCCTTGGAAAAGCAAACATTCTATTTGTCTTTAGACAATCAACCCCTATGTGTTAAGACTCTCTCCACGTAGCACACAGAGACATCCCACCATATCTCTATTACTGGTATTACTGGTGCAAAGTGCTGTCATTCATATTTCTTTTGCCAGCTGCATGTAAACTCTGCTATTAAAGTCAGAGGTTAAAATGTCCTTTTTTAACAGGTAAGATTTACTGTTTTGTTTAAACAACAAATAACATAAAATTCATCAAACCAAACATATTCTACTCATTCTGAGCATAAAAATATATTCTGCAATTCAGTAGTTCGAACCTGCTGCACTAAGTAATGTAATCAGTAGCAAGATGGTGGGTGCTGTTTAATGGGGGCTTGGGCAGGAAGAAGACTCTTTTATATTGATAGCAGAGAACCCCCTTAAAATGTGAACACTAGAGGTATTGAGATGTGAGATATTCAGAATGTGCTTAGAACATGAGTTCATCCTAAAATTCAAGCAAAGAGAGTGTATGGGTATGTGGAACTTTAAATATACCGCTGGTAGCCACATTGTACAACAATAACCATTTGATAGAAAAAAAATTAATTTTATTAAAATATTTGTAAAATCTAGACAAAGTATCAAACTATACATAGCATACAACCATCACAGTTCTTGCAATGCATAGCTGTATGTGTTTTCTCAATGGTCTACGCGTTTCGCAGTTTCAACTGCTGCTTCAGGACCGACCAGGAATATTGATAGTTGGAGGGTTTGGAAAAATTATACAGTCTAATTTAAAATCAATTCTAGAGAGAAAGAAAAAAACAGAAACAACTACATTGAACAAAAATTAAATTTTGTTCTGATAATGTCATTATTTTATTTGTTAGTTCAATATAGTTATGTTTCTCTTTATTTCCCAAGTGGAAATTCACTTCAAGGTCTATTTGTCATTAACCTCCTTGGCGGTATTCCCGAGTGTAGCTCGGGGTAACATTTCAGTACCAAGAGCGGTAACCCCGAGCTACACTCGGGAATACCATGCGGCACTGCTCCGGCATGTGTTCTTCACTTACCTTACCCTGCGCTCCCACGATGTGTCCCCTGCAGTGTCCCCGGCCATCTCCTCCGGCCGATGCCGGCATCCGGCTTCTGTGTCCTGTCCCTGGGACGTCGGGACGTACGGGCGCCGCCGCCGCCGGCGGCGGGAAATTTAAAAATTTTAAAAAATGTCATTTTTTTTTTTTTTCATTTTACACAGTAAAACATTGCTGTTTCAACCTATTTCACATACATATTGTCCCTAGTGCTTTGTCCTGCGCCCTGCCTGCATTTTGTCTGTTCTTTCTGCCTGGAAACTGAGAAATGTCCATGGCGTCCAAAAAGTGTCCCTTTAGGTCAAAAGCGGGTTTAGATCAGCTAGAGAACAGCGATAGTAAATCAGAACCACTTACAGAATTGAGTGATAATGATTCGTGGGGGAAATTCGTCATCAGAAACTGAAAGCGATTTTGCGACTGAGCTCAGCAATGTGCGAACTTGGCGCTCTATTTCACATTTCAGTGTTTTTGGTTTGATTATATTATTGAATTAAATTTTTTATTATTTTTATGATTATTTATTAAATTATAATTTATGATTTTGTGTTTCAAATTTTGTCATACCCGGGATGTTGTCTAGACTCTTGTTCGGACAGATTTCAGTGAGTTTTTCCTAAAAATTACAGCCTACAATAAAAAAAATACATATTTCCATGCAAAAAAATGGTACCGCTTTCAGCACCAAAAATCTGAAATAATCATACCGCCAGGGAGGTTAAAACAGTTTGAGGCGATATATCACTTAAAGTGGTAGTAAAGTCTGTTTTTTAACCTATATCTACAGGTAAGCCTATAACAAGGCTTACCTGTAGGTACTGTCAATATTTACCTGTGTAGAGCACCGGCGCATGCACTCTGAAGGAACGGCATGCCCGTGCCATTCATTCAGAGCTGTGTGCTGCAAAAAGTGACTCCCGCACATGCGCAGGAGTGACATCATTCCAGCCCAGTCATTCATGTCGCTGGGGCCCGCAAACCCAGAAGAAGGACCAAGAGATGGATGGAAGCCTTGGCAGCTATGACAACGCACCATTGGAGGGCTTTGTTTAAAGTAAGTTTTACATAATGGGCACAATTCACTAAGCGGTATCTTACCGCATCCAAGTATGCGGTAGGATATCGCACAGCACTTTAAAAAAAAAGTTTGAATTAATTAAAAAACGCTACTAAAATACCGCAGGAGTTATTTTATCAAGTCATGCGTTATTTTAGTAGTGAAAACCATGCGTTAAAGTTGCAGCTGTCAGCGGGGTTCCCCACTTAATTATTGCATGCATTTAATTATTTCCTTTTGTGAATTGACTTTAAGGTCTTTTTATGCAGTATTTACGGAGTGTTTTTGCTATTTTCAGTAAATACCGCATACTAGCGATAGTGAATTGACATTTTCACTATCTCATGCGATATGTGGTCATGTGACTGACTTAACTCATGCGATAAGCTTTAGTGAATTGTGCCCAATGTGCTAGTATGCAATGCACATTTGCCTTTATCTAGCACGGGAAAACCTTTTTTTTTTTTACTACCGCTTTACATGAAGTCAAAATGTTTTAATAACATGTCTGCATAATAGATGATGATAGAAACTATTATATAGACTCAAGAATATGAACTTAAAAAGATCTGATTACATTGCACTAATGCTGATATGTCTGTTTTGCATTTAACACCATTCCTAGAGAGCTTTAGATGCCTGATATTCTAATTTGTTAATTCACACATATATTAAGCTTGTGGCCATGACATCAACATTTCTAGAGGGTCAGAAAAAGAAGTCTAAATTTGTGCATGGTGTACTCACATACCAATGAATGAAAAAACATCAGCTGAGACCTCTCCTTCCATTACAGTCATAAGTATTCACACATCAAAAAATAAACTGTTAGCAATATTAAAATTAAAAAATATAATATTGTTTGTATCAAAACCAAGCTCTTAAGGCTTTAGGCAGGCTGGGTTCAAAAAACACTGCGTTTACAATCATTTGCCATTTTTACTTTCAGCCTATAAAAGCACCTCTATGTTTGCTAATGTGTCCATGCACACATAGGCATTTAAAGGCACATTAGAAGAGTAGCATTTACAGGCTGAAAGAAAAATAATCAAAAGTGCGTTCAGGAGAGGAGCTGAAAAACAGAAAAAACACTGAATGTTCCCAAATGCATGTAAAAGCATCTAAACATGCCTAAATGCTAGATGTGTTTAGGCGCACTTGAACATTAATGCAACGGCCAGAATAAATTACTAATCTGGCCAATGGAATCCATTAAAGCTTGAACACTTGATGTGCCTAAATGCGCCTAAATGTGTGTGCAATAAATGGCCCATTTTTAAGCAGTTTTTCTCCTGCCAGATGTTGTGATGGCTTTAGTCCAGGGGTACCCAAGCTCTTAGGCTCTTCACCTCATCAACTACAAATAATGATAATAGTAGTAATAATAGATAACAATAATATACTTGTGAGTATTGTCAACACTTCCACTTGGTAGCAGCAGCTGCCATGATGATTGTTGAGTATTTAGTAAATATATAGCAATTAGTTCTTTGGCATTATTACTCTCGCAATGAGTGTACTCACTGGCTCTCTAAAAGAATCTGAGTAGGGTGTACTCACAGGCTCTCCAAGAGAGTTTGAAGTAGGGGAGTATGCTCAATAGAGGACATGAACATCTACATACAGTTGTGTTCAAAATAATAGCAGTCAGACATCACTAACCTGATCAATCACTGTTTTTGGTAGAAATTATATTTCTACATGGCAAATAATTTACTAGCAGGTGTAGTAGAGTAATAGAAATCCAACAGACCCAACAGTCATGACATGCATGCTGCTGATTCTGTGTAATTGAATCACTAATTGAAAGGGGCATGTTCAAAATAATAGCAGTGTGGAGTTCTTTTAGTGAGGTCATTCATTCTTTGAAAAACAGGTGGCAATTATTGCCCTTATTTAAGGAAGGAAGGCAGCAAATGTTGTACATGCTGGTTACAGTGCATTTCTCTCTAAAATTCTGAGGAAAATGGGTCGTTCCAGACATTGTTCAGAACAGCGTACCTTGATTAAAAAGTTGATTGGAGAGGAAAAAACATATAAAAAAGTGCAGAAAATGATAGGCTGCTCAGCTAAAATGATCGCAAATGCTTTAAAATGGCAACCAAAACCTGAAAGACGTGGAAGAAAGCGAAAAACTACCATTCGAATGGATAGAAGAATAGCCAAAATAGCAAGGACTCAGCCAACAATCAGCTCCAGGAAGATCAAAGAATGTCTAAAATTATCTGTGAGTACTGTTACAATTAGAAAACGCCTATGTGAAGCCAAGCTATCTGCAAGAAGCCCCTGCAAAGTCCCACTGTTGAAAAAAAGATGTGCTGAAGAGGATTCAATTTGCCAAAGAGCACATTGACTGGCCTAAAGAGAAATGGCGCAACATTTTGTGGACTGATGAAAGTAAGATTGTTCTTTTTGGGTCTAGTGGCCGGAGACAGTTGGTCAGACGACCCCCAAACACTGAATTCAAGCCACAGTACACTGTGAAGACAGTGAAGCATGGTTGCGCAAGCATCATGATATGGGGATGTTTCTCATACTACGGTGTTGGGCCTATTTACCAGGGATCATGGATCAGTTTGAATACATCAGAATACTTGAAGAGGTTATGCTGCCTTATGCTGAAGGGGAAATGCCCTTGAAATGGGTGTTCCAACAAGACAACGACCCAAAACACACCAGTAAACGTGCAACATCTTGGTTCCAGACCAACAAGATTGACGTTATGGAGTGGCCAGCCCAATCCCTGGATCTTAATCCAATAGAAAACTTGTGGGGTGACATAAAAAATGCAGTTTCTGAGGCAAAACACGAAATAGAGAAAACCTGTGGAATGTAGTCCAATCATCCTGGGCTGGAATACCTGTTCACAGGTGCCAGAAGTTGGTTGACTCCATGCAACACAGATGTACAGCAGTTCTCAGAAACAGTGCTTATACAACTAAATATTAATTAGGTGATTCAAAGGAAAGCAAAATCTTCAAACATTTTTCAGTTTATATAGTGAATGTTTGAGTTTGTAAAGAATACAAACACTGCTATTTTTTTGAACAGTCTAATATTCACTTTTCTTCAATTTCTTTAGAGGAACAACACAAATTTGATATATTTTTCTTCATGTTTTGATTTGGAATAGAATGTGTAGTGTTCCCAATGCATTTGTGTGTATGGAAATAAAAGCTATTAGAAGGATTTTGAGCTTTATTCACTTTTTTCAACACACTGCTATTATTTTGAACACAACTGTATATCCTATCTGGAAGAGGGAGGGTGTAAGATCACAGAAATGCAATGCAAAGCAAGCTGATAAATGAGCCCGGTAACAAAAACAACATAAAGCTGATTACTGACTGCTCTCGCTGGCAGCTGACCATCAAACCTTGGGTATCACTGTCTAGCTACTGGACACATCATCTTTAGGACAAGGGACTAGGGTGGAGGTCTATAGATACCTCAAAAGATTAATTGACCCCAATTGACCTTCCATCATTTATCGACCACATGTTGACTCTCAGGCATTTACTGACCCTATTTTAATCTAAGCAATTTAGCAACTCCTTAGATCAAGCATGCTTAACCCATGGCCTGCGGAGCCATTTTATGTATCCGAAGACCTCAAACCTATGGCAACCCACACAGCCTTCTTCAGATACACATAGTTCTACTGAATGATTGCTGGACCTCCATATGCCTGGCAGCTGTCATACACAAGCCGCTATTGTGACCAGCTCCCTGCTCTTCTCTTTCCATCCTAACAGACAGATATGGGGAAAGGAGCCTTTAGCAGAAGGGATTACATCTAGCGGCATCCATACAGGTGTTCTGAAGGTGGAATTTTCACAGTTGTGTGATGAGCTTGGTGTCATTTCAGGAGCATGTGATTGCATTATGTGACATTTTATCTTTGCATAATAAAAAAATGTATTGCGCTGCTGGGGTATGCGCTTCTTTGGTCTGTTGTTTTTTGTTTAGATTATCCACAGTCCTTATTTTGGCAAAAAGACCCTTATATAGTGAAGGCTGCAACACTGGTTCAGAACTTTTCTAGCTGGTCACACGCAAAACTGGGATTGTGATCTGGTTAATAAAAAATATGATTTTTGTGATTGTGATTAAACAGTGGGTATCCAATAGGGATTGGTCCCATGGAAAATGATGATCCTGATTGTTGTTTAAAATCTTCATTGTGCTACTCAAAATCTAAAATTTGAAATTCGAAACCATTTTATTGTGGCCTGCGACCGATTACCAAATCACCTACCTGGCTCGTGCTCTTCAAATGTTTGAGCACCCTTGCCTTAGTCCTATTATATTTGGGGGGGTCAATACTGACCACATTGGAGAACCTTGCTTTGGTCCCATGTGACTCAAGTGGTGCTTAAGATAACATAGTGTACGAATGACAACTGATTAAAACCAAGCATTTCTAAACAAATTCTGTAGCACTGGAACATTCTAATGTAGATTATTTTTATGAAAGCTTGAACCTAACAAGATTGTTTACAAAATTTCTAAATGGCCAAGTCACACTAAATTATCATTTTAAAGACATAAGATTAGAAAGATCTGAGGTCTGAATTGCCAGAAATCCATTTGACAAACCACTCTTTAAAGACCCACTTCAAAAGATCAGAACGATTAACTATTTTGGAGCTGTTTTCCCCCTTCCTGTCTATTTGATGAAAAAAGTGAAGAAAAATACTCCTATGGGGACAGCAATAAAAAAACAAATGTTCCAGTAGAATAAGGAAACTGCAGAAGCCCTGCCTGTATTTTATGTCCTTTTCTGCTGAAGAGATTTCACTTAATTTCTTGTCCAAGTGTCAGACGGAACAGGAAGATAAATGTCTTGGGGCACAGAGAGCATTTATAACTATGTAAAATCTGCCTAAATATCTTTTCAGCACGGATACAGCATTCCAGCCCTAAAAGAAGTTAAAATTCTTCCCCATTTTATTATACATGGTGTAAATGAGAAGAAGGGCTAAAGCTATTTTGTAGGTCGCAGGACTGCACTAAGTTCTGCGAAAGCCCGCGGTCGGCTGCTGTTACTGAGCTGGTCCAAGCTCTAATGAGATCCCCGATGTCCAGATTCACCCAGATGCCTGGACTGGCAGTTAGCTCAGTCTCTCAGAGCGGTACTAAGAGTCTGAGACAGTCGCTACTGCCCCTTCCCCTCCCCACAGCAGTGAAGACAGAGAACTGAGCAAACAGCAGTCCTTGATTGCTCAGTTCTTAGTCTTAGAGGTAGCGTGGGACAGCTGTAGCATCAGATTGAATCTAATCGGTACTGCATCCACCTAGGTGAGTATATGTGTTTGGTTTTCTTTTTAATTCCCAAACGTCTCTTTTGTTTCAGAAAATAGTCATTATTTAAGGTTTTTCCATGCATGTTTCAGTTTCTACCTACAACCTAAAATTATGCTGTTGGTTTGATTGATTAGCTTCCAGCCAAACAGGTACGAGAGAGAGATAGAGAGAGAGAGAGAGAGAGAGAGAGAGAGAGAGAGAGAGTGTGTGTGTGAAGTGAAGGGGGTGGCTTTCAATTCACTGTACAGCACTACACTGTGAGTTCTGACCGAGAAAAGAATAAACAAAATAAGGAGTCAATCAGTTACATTGCAGTGCTCATGTACTAAAAAAAGGATATTTTGATAGAATGAGTGAGCAGAGTGATGAGCCCATTAATATGCTGCTTCTCCATTCACTTGCACAACACCTGTAAATCTTAGGCTCCATGCACACTGGGCGTTTTTATAACGTTGGTAACATTAGCTGTGTAAAGTAACGTTAAAAACGTGAGTTTTTCAGTGTTTTTTAGCATTTTTGCATTAGCGTTTAGCTAAGGTAAAAAAAAGTCCAAAAACGTCAGTTTGCCACGTTTTACTGCGTTTTGCAGCATTAGAGCTTTTTTACAGCTAAAAAAACTCCTCTAGAAACCCACTAGTTCTGGGTTTGTTTTCCAGCCAAAAAACGTTGATTACAGTATATGTGTGCATGGACACATAGGATAACATGCTGGGGGGTTTACTGGCTGTAGAAAAAAAATGTCAAAAGCCAAAAACAGCCGCTGTAAAAACATCCAGTGTGCATGAGGACTTACATAACTGCATGAGAAAAAAAAATCAGGATTGTGTTGTATGAGAAACTGTGTAAATTTCAGGATTGGATGGACAGTGACACAAATACTTTGGCAGATCATATTTAGTTTGTGTATTTAGATGTTTGTGAAGTTATTCCAGGTTATGCCTAACTAGGCTTAAAATTGTCCTCTCCTTCTCCCAACATCTATGCTAACTAACTTGTGTAAGAAAGATATCCATGCCTGCCTATACCCAGGCCACTCAGGTCCTGTCATATGATCTGGCTCCTGTGTCAGCCAATGTGGCTTCAGGGGAGAGGGCCATTGAAGCCTGTGGGTGACATCACTGCTCCAGATTTTACTAGCCGTAGTTGCAGCGCTCTCTCCTCTCCCCTGCATCCACCGCTTGCAGGCACAAGACCTGAGGAGCCTGGAAATAAGTATGTATAGCTGCCACCACCACAACTCAACAATAGTTATGATATTTTCAGTATGGTTTACAAAGGCAACGCCTCTCTAATCAAGTAAATCCACTGTTTCTCCAGTGATATAAGGTTTGATTTAATATCAGCAAATGGGATGTTCATTTTGCAAAGGATTGTAGTTTACAAGGGAATTTGCCTTGGAGCTTAGTGAAAGTGGTGAAATTTCATTTTTTTTAAAATACCCAATCAGATGCAAGAAAAGTAAAAAAGAACAGCATTTTTGCTTGTATATGATTGGATGATGGAAGTGAGTAGAGCTTCATCTCATAACCTAAGCTTTGGGGAAAATTCCCTTGCAAAGTGCAACTTCTCTAGCAAAGTGAACAGCTTTGTTGACTTTTAGTAAATCAATTGCCAGTCTTCTGCACCTGTACCATGTTCAAAATGAGCAAATCTGCTTCCCTCTTATGATCAAAGTCAAGACATATTTGGACACATAAAAGGAAAACAACAGATGGTCTTTGACACAGACACTGACACATTCCTTAGTAATAAGCACTGGCACGGTTTTCCTTGTTTTATTAAGTAATACAGCATTGGTCCTTATCTATATTAAGGAGATACAGATCAGACTTCAAGAAGTAGCCTGCATGAGAACAATAAATACTGCAGCGTCTTGTACTCGTGGCCTAGAATATGTGAAAACAGTACTAGTTTATTGATGTCACATTATATATCGTATAATATATATCACATTAACAGAATTGGTAGTTTAATTCTGAATTGCAATAACCTGAATTCTTCAAAACATAAACGTAAACAAAAAGCATACATTATTCCGAATTATTTCACCTTTCCAATGGCACATATTAGCATTTAATTACATTATATGCAACAACGATTCATTCTTCTCTAGGGGTTCAGCTACTGTCTGTCCCAAAAGTACCCATAATTATGGAGACTCTGTGCTATCCAAAGCTGACTCCTGATGAGTTTTTCTTTTTCTACAAAGAACCCAACATTTGGATTGCTGTTTTTTTAAATGCTGCAAATAATAAAGTGGTTAATAAGACAGGATAATTCTAGTTTCTTAACAATATAACACACTGAACAATTGTGCTCACACTGCAGCTCAACTGTCACTTTCAATTCTTTTCCCCCTTGCCTTGTCTGAATCTGGGTGTCTACTTAGAAACAGAAGCAGGTGCATAAAGCTCAATATTTGAGAGGGATGTTGCGTGATTCATCTATCAAGAGTCAGAGGCTAAAGGACAGTCACTGGTTGAGGACCAAGGAAAATGAAGGAGATAAAGTGGAAGTTTTATGGCAGTAAAAGAGGGGGGAAGGGGCAACAGCTAATGGGGAACAAGGCGGGGGGGGGGGCAGAGATGGTAGAGTAAGCAAAGGGCTGGAAAGAGAGGAGGCAGAGTGTGAGCTGATTAAGTACTGGGGAGAATGATAAAAAGACAAAGCAAATTTAGAAGATCATGAATGGGGAAGATGAGGACAGGGGTAAATGAAGAGCATGAGCTTTTTTAATTATCAAGGATAGCAAGACAAACATAAGGCAAAAACAAAATATGATTGGAGGTAAGAGAGAAAAGGCAATGACATCTGATCATAGACAGGGATACAGAAGTTTGAACATAATTTGATCATGGAGCTTTTAGAGAATAGGCAGACTGGGACTAAGCATAGTAAGAGGACAGAAGGGAAAAGGACTGTGGCTAAGGTGAAAGGTAGAGCAGAAGCTAATCATGCCCAAGTGAAAGAGGAGGCAGAATGAGAACTGATTATAGCTAAGGGTGGAGGGAAGAAAAAGTATAAGCATATAATGTTCCACTGAAAGAGAAACTAGTCATAGACTGTAAAGTGAAGAGGAAGCTGAATGTGGACAGGGATGGGGAGGTCATGTATGAGTTGTCATTTATTTCTCCTGTGAGTGAATCTGTGGTGCTGCCCTTAAATTATTAGGGATATACTGTATCTTGGATTTTTAAATACTATCAGTGATAAGGAACCAAAGCAGTGGGCTGGCATGAGAAATGGGATAGAATTATACGTGACCTGATACCATATTTCGTTATCAAAAGTTATGGGTTAGTCAGGGGACCAAATGTAGAAGGTATAGTTATCGGCCAAACAGCATGCATGAAAACCACATAGAAGCTTGTCTGTGAACTAGGAGGCTGGCCCTATGGTCTGCACTATTCAAGATCTTGCAGGTATCTGAGCTCTAGACCATTGCTGAGAAATTAAATCTGTAGGGAGACCTGTGAACTATAAATTGACAATCTTTTTAATGAAGAAAAAGAACCATCATAAATGGTGGTGGTTCCTTTTGTTAGGAAAGTTCAGTGAAAAAACGAACCCAAACTGACCATCTCAGAAAACTGAATTACATTTCTCTGGAAAGCTCAAGGTTTTGTAATTTTACCAGTGTTAGGGGTTTAGTTCAACTGGTTGATCTGTGTAAGAATAGCTGCAAACTGAGGGATGGACAAACAACTACTAACAGGCCCATTGTGAACAATATGTAAACTGGGGACTGTATGCACCTTAGGAGCCACCCGCAGGGCCACAACCCAACTCTGGCACCAGATGAGGCAGCAACCATTGCCTTGTAATACTAATGTGAGAACAAATACCAGGTTGTATCCTAGCATGAGGAACCAATATCTGATACCAGGAGAACAAAAAAACACTCACATAACCTTCTCAAGAGAGAATAAGTTCAGCTAAACTTTCCTCAGTTTGGTTGCCCTTCTCTGCACTTTTTCCAGTTCTCCAATATCCTTATTATGGACAAGTGCCCAAACTAAACTGTATATTCCAGATAAGTTCATATCAGTTACTAAAGCTTTAATTAAAATTTTGTTTTTATTTATTTTATTTTTTTTATTTTAGGGCAAGATGATGTTTATCTCTGGTGTCTTTGCTTGCTTTTGAAACTACAGCTTGGCACAGTATGCTTTTATTAATTATATGATCTACCAGAACACCCAGATCCTTCTCGACCCCTGACTCTCCAAATTGTTCTCCTCCTAGTATGTATGATGCATACATGTTTTTAGTCCCCAAGTGCATAACTTTACATTTATCAACATTAAACCTTTTTTGCCACATGCTTTTTTCGAGAGATAGATGGATAGATAGATAGATAGATAGATAGATAGATAGATAGATAGATAGATAGATAGACAGCCAACTTGTGTTCAGATATTATGGCTGGTTTATTTTAGTATGAAACAAACATAGCCTGCAATGTGAACCCATACAGGTCATTTTAATAAAATCCTCTGTGGACGCTTTTCAACACGTACTGATTTGGCACTTGTTAATATCTACATTCATCAGATAGCTTGTCAAATTTTTGCCCATCCCTATACTATGTGTAAACAAATTCTCCCCAGGTTTAGTTAACTATTTGAAGCTGTGCTATTATAGGTACATACCAGAACCGAAAGATAAAACTGCAGCTGCACAAATATAAAGGGTGAAGGAAGTCAGGTGACTCCATATAATTTTTATTAATGGTATGAACACCCCCCCCCCCCCCCCCCCAAAAAAGAAAAACACAATATAAATCCTGCTTTGACTTGATTCTGTTAATTCATGTATGACAAACCATAGTGATAATTTCATTTTTGTAAGGTACCTATAAATATATTTTAACATTTTAATTTGCTCTCTATCAGTTCATTATATATCAGACAACGATATCAGTGAGATGATATCACAAATCTTCTGGTTCTGTCTCTGAACAATTTGTACTTTACTTAATCTGTGTACCTTGCACAAAAATAACAGGTCTAGTGGTCTTACTATATCCGTTCAGATAATTTCTCATTTTTGTATATAGCAAAAACATTTTGACTGTATTATTGATTTCTAAATATACATTTGATTTTTAACAAAAATGCAACTATAACCATTATATTTATGTACTTCATATTTAATTTACATCATTAAAAACAATTTTTGGGTGGAACAAGTGAAAATGGTAGCTTCAGTAATAGAAAAGAACTGAACTAATAATCTGTACATCACTTCTATCTGTTCTCTGAATTAATAGTATAACTTAACAGGGTGCATGTACATTGCTTCCATTCTCTTCTACATCCCACCACGTATGAGCCCTGCATTGATTTGTTTAGCTTCATGACTCAAAAATGATACTTCCTAAGAAAGCACAGGATATGTACAGGAATCAGGGAACACAATCTAATAAAGTGGGCCCTTTGAGTGGGCTCCACCAACACAGTTTGAACAGCAACTCTGGGAAGCCAAAGTAATGAGCATCAATGGATCTAACGTATGCTTGTCTCTTTCCATCCATGTGGAGCACAACCTCACACTGGCCAAAAGTGAATTTGTTTTGCCTCCTTTGTGCTGATTTTAGTACTTGGTTACAGCAAGACTGCCTTTTGATTTTTTTTCATTCTCAAAAGCTTATAACGGTCTGGTTCTTATATGTGCCAAAAGTGACTTAATAGTTTTGCACGTCGTTGCAGATTGTTCTTTGCACAATTTCAAAGCAATATAAAAGCTGAAAAATTGGTAGGATGCCCATATTATTTGTAGCTGCTGAGACACACAAAAATTAATCATCAATCCATTTTCATAAAATTTTACAAATGTACCCTTTATGTCTTTGTACATATAAAAGAAAAAAATCAGATATAGCATTATTGATGAATTCTCACTTTAACTTTCTCACCAATGGGTTCTGGCTCTAGTCCTGAATTTAGCTGAACAGCACAATAGGCAATAATCGTCTGTTCATTTATCATATTGTCTATGTCATTTGTCTATTTCATTTAGGAATATGAATTCCTTTTATTGGGAAATTGTTTATTCCAGAATAATACTACATCTAAAATATGACTGTGTTTAAATAAACCAGTGAACTATGTGTTACTCCACTGGTATCAAACAAGCTATAATTCATGTTTTTTCAAAAATAACTTCATTTTATGTATTTTTGAATGCTTATATGAGATGCTGCATCATGCAACATGAGCTAACTAATAACCCATGGAGGGCTCTTTTGCTTCTTGAAAAATGAATAAAACATGCTTGGGACAATTACACATCTATACTAAATATATATATATATATATATATATATATACAGTAATATGAATTTTCAAAAACTGGGACAGACTCGACTCGATGGACCACTTGGTCTCTTTTCTGCCATCACTGTTCTATGTTTAACCAGTTCAGTGGTTGCAAGCAAGGAGTGTTCCAGGAGTACATCATATGACATCCACGCAGAACAACGAAAGTTCTGCACGGCCATCATATTACAACAGGTCCGGCAGGACTTTCATTGTTCCAAGCGGATGTATTAGAATGTCCTCCTGTAATGCACCTTGAGCGTGGTTGTACTGCAGGCGCAATCTGTTATCCGCTGTGTCCACTGGACACAGCCGATGATAGATCACTGTACTGTCCTGCTGCCGGTACCATGTGATCACTGTGACCAATCACAGCAGATCAAATGACAACTAGAAACAATAAATGGCTTTCTTTCATGCCAATCGTTGTGTACAGTTGTGTTGTTAGCTGTGATTATTCACAGTGATCACATGGTACAGACAGGACTAATCATAGCCCATCTGTACCATGTGATTAGCTGTGGCCAATCACAGCTAATCGCAACAATAATTATTGAAATAATCTATTTAATTCAGTAAAATGCTTGCTTATAGCAATGAAATGTCCTGACATTTTCAAGCCTCAAGAAATGAGATCCTACCCAAGCCTGGTTCAATGACTGTGCGATTACTGTGCTTGATTGGCCAGCAAACTCGCCAGACCTGAACCCCATAGAGAATCTATGGGGCATTGCCAAGAGAAAGATGAGAGACATGAGACCAAACAATGCACAAGAGCTGAAGCATCCTGGTCTTCCATAACACCTCAGCAGTGCCACAGGCTGATAGCTTCCATGCCACGCCGCATTGAGGCAGTAATTGCTGCAAAAGGGGCCCAAACCAAGTACTGAGTACATATACTTTTCAGAGGTCCAATATTGTTCTATGTACAATTCTTGTTTTATTCAGAATACATTTTGGCCTAAATTTTTGAAAGACAATTATTTATTTGCAAAACTTTATAACAAAAATTAGGAAAACGCGTTTTTTGTTTTAAAAATCTGTCTTTTTTTTGTTTATTTAGCAAAAAATAAAAAACCCAGTGGTGATTAAATACCACCAAAGAAAGCTCTATTTGTGTGAAAAAATGAAAAATGTAATATGTGTACAGAGTTGCATCACCACGCAATTGTGCGACAGAGCTGAAAGCTGAAAATTGGCCTGGTCAGGAATAGCATTGAAAGTGTCCGGTATTGAAGTGATTTAAACTATCATTCATATTATGTTCTTCAGAACGACAATGTTATATCATGAATGTCTGTATCATTCTCAGTTACATGACTTTACAGTCTTGGCGTGTCCAACATTTACCAGTCTAATCTGTCTTTAACATGCCCCTAGCTCACACATTGCTCATTCCCGTGTCATGTCCTATCCTTAGCACACACCTCACATCTCAGTATCTATGGCACTAATGAGATGGCCCTACCACTACACACGGCTCATTAGCCAGTTTTCATATGAGCAGTGTCAGGACATTTACCCCTCTGTGATAAATCTCCAGCATATGTATATTTATTCCAATCTTTATATTATGTGCATTAAACCATTGTGACCACTCTCTAGTAGTGAGCATGAATATTCCAGTGCCCAGCATTTAGAGTATTTACCCTAAGTGACCAGCATTCAAAATATGTGCTTCACCCCCCCAGTAACCACTCCTAACTTTATCTGCAATGACAAGTGATAAGACTCTATCAGCATTAAGGCTGCAGTAATTAGCCTCCTCTTCTGCATTAACCACAAAGTCCAGACTAGATGATGTTGGATGCTGCGCCAAGGATGTTAATGATTTGGGTTGTTTTCTGACAGGTCGGGTAGTGAAGTATGGCCACACATGTGCAATGTTCCCAGAAGTGGTGTTTGATTTGGGAATGCCCAGCGCCTCTGTTGAAATCAACGTCCCGCCAGGTTTGTGGTGTGTTGGGCAGGACAGAGAGCTAAATTTGGCATGCGTGGTGACGCACGCTGCTTCATGACATCACTGCACCCAATGGGACGGATTGGCCCCATGGATTGAAGAGAGATGGGCGTAATGGCGCTAATTTCAGGATTCACGTCCAGTCATGACATTATTATGTTGGGCAGTGTGGGAGGAGCTCACCTACATAAAAAGGCAGGGCCTTTTGGGACACTCAGTGTTGGTGGAGTATTATACTGCACAGTCACTGCCAGGTCATCCAAAGGGAGGTTTATTCTGGTGAGTCCATGGATTATACTAAACAGGCATGCACTGTTATAGGTGTTGGAGTTATCTATCTGGGATTTTTATGAGTCTAGTATTTAGTTTGTGTTTTTCTTTTGAACTTTATTTAACGATTGATGGTTTCTAACTCCTTCCCTGTTGGCCTCCAACTATATGCTGTACATGTGATTTCCCCTACTTAGTGGGATTCAATGTTAGTGGGTTTTTTTCCCTTGAAGGATAATAATCTTTTATAGGACAATAACCAGGTATTTACACTTTGATTACTCCCATGGTTGGGTGATATGTGCTCCCGAAGTGGGTGGTTCAGTAGAATTCTCCATGGTGATTTATGGTATATCTGTTTTTTGTATTTTACACATTTGTATATAATAGATATATTTCTTTAAATGGGTTCCTGCCTGTGTGCCCCTCCTGTAGCACACCAGACATTGCCCTTTGCCTTTATTTGTGAGGGGAGCAGTGGATTTATCTGGCTCTATTTTTGTATTACCTTTTTTTTACTTTCTTTGACAAGCCCTCTTCTGACCTGAGTAATATCGGTAAGATACCATTTAGTGACCTCCCAATCATATCTATGCTATGTATGAGTTGTTTGATAGGTGTGAATGTTCTAAAATAATATTTTGATTTAGATTCACTTATTTTATGCAATGCTTTGTATTATACTAGCTGTATTTCAATGCAATATATCTCTTATGAGGTATTGATTATTTTACTTCAGTACCTTTACAGCGTGATAGACTTCATCCACTGAGGAAACCTGATGGGTGACACATGTCGGGATTCATCACACCATATACACGTTGTTTGGAACTATTATGTGTGAGATTGAACTGATTCTCCAAGTTGTTTTTTTTTTAATCATACTGTATTTTAATCTTATGTGTATAATAAAACGTCAGTGGTTTTATCTTCAAATCTGTGTAGTATTGAATGACCTTGCACCCACAAAGTCCAAAATTCGAAGGCGTGATATTCTCTCCTTTTCTCCTATGTATGCAAATACAGGGACATTATTGCTGTGGTTCCTCACTTGATTCTAACACTTGGATCTAACATGGATCTTTTCTTGGTGGGGGGAGTGGGTACCTGATTTTGACAGGAGCCACTCCCACTTCTGCTCCAACTCCAAAGGCGATCAGAAATCCCCCCCCCTCCCTCCCTACAGGCTTCTGGGACCTGCACATGCGCAGTGGGCACCCGGCTATGAAGCCGCAAGCTGTCACAACTGGGTGCCCACCGATGAGATTCCGGTGCCGAGGACAGAAGATGAAAGGTGAGCCCCTTCCCCAAATGGCACTATTTTGGGGGGGTAGCCAGTACCTGATTCCCATTTCTGCTCCGACCACCTAGGCGATCGGGAGTTCTTCTCCCCCCTCCCTCTCAGCAGTCTTCTGGGAACTTTGTATGCACAATGGGCATTAGGCTACGAAGCTACAAGCTGTCACAACTGGGTGCCCACAGTTGGGATGCCGGCGCTGGGGAGAGAAGACAAAGGGAAGGTAGGGCTGTGACAGCAATAAGCAGCTTTCTCTGGGGGCACTAGGCAGGAGAGAGGGGCCAGGAGCACTGGCAGGGGATCCGAGAAGAGGAGGATAAGGGCTGGTCTGTGAAAAATCACTGCACACAGCAAGTATATATAATGTGTTTTTTTTTGTTTTTTTATTTGCCTTTAATATCACCTTAAAACTTAATCAAAACAGTCAGAAACTACATACAGTAGCAACCAGTAACTGCTGGGACAATAACCACCTTTGCCAGCACCAAATGTAATGTACAGTATAAACAGCAGTGATCCGAAGTTTCATGGTGCACCTTATATTGCTTGTCAGTGGGAGGGAAAAAATGCCCAACCTCTAAGGTCAGTGAGAGAAAAAAATGCCTGGTGTCAGCAGTCAATGGCAAAAATAGATGCCTACAGTTGATCGTCACTGATAGGAGGAAATGCCCACCGTCAGTGGTCAGTAGATGAAAAAATGCCTGGTGTTGGTGGTCACTGGAGGAAAGAAATACCTGAAGGTGACCAAGGTAAGAAAAAAGTTTGATTTACTAAAGACAAATAGACTGTGACCTTTGCAAGTACAATTGCTGCAGTATGTAGTAAATAAGGTCAAGCTTGCGCTGCTGGCTTCCATTATCCAATCTTGAGCAAGCAAAAATGCAGCTTTTTCAGTTTTCCTTGCAAGAGATTGGGTTTTCTTTGCAAACTGCAGCTTCACCTCATTTACTAAGCTCTGGAGCAACTATACTTGCAAAGTGCACAGTCTATTTGCCTTTAGTAAATCCACCCCAGTGGCATATACAGGTGAAACTCGAAAAATTAGAATATTGTGCAAAAGTTCATTTATTTCAGTAATGCAACTTAAAAGGTGAAACTAATATATGAGATAGACTCATTACAAGCAAAGCAAGATAGTTCAAGCAGTGATTTGTCATAATTGTGATGATTATGGCTTACAGCTCATGAAAACCCCAAATCCACAATCTCAGAAAATTAGAATATTGTGAAAAGGTGCAATATTGTAGGCTCAACGTGTCCCACTCTAATCAGCTAATTAAGCCATAACACATGCAAAGGGTTCCTGAGCCTTTAAATCAGTGGTTCTCAACCTTCCTAATGCCACGACCCTTTAATACAGTTCCTCATGTTGTGGTGACCCCCAACCATAAAATTATTTACGCAGTAATTATAATTCATGAAGTGTCATTTTACCTCCAATACTGCTGCTTTCTACACAGTAGCTGCTTTCTACACAGTAGCTGCCCTTTACACATCGCAAATATGTGTTTTCCCGATGGTCTTAGGCGACCCCTGTGAAAGTGTCATTCGACCCCCAAAGGGGTCGCGACCCACAGGTTGAGAACCACTGCTTTAAATGGTCTCTCAGTCTGGTTCAGTAGGAATCACAATCATGGGAAAGACTGCTGACCTGACAGTTGTGCAGAAAACCATCACTGACACCCTCCATAAGGAGGGAAAGCCTCAAAAGGTAATTGCAAAAGAAGTTGGATGTTCCCAAAGTGCTGTATCAAAGCACATTAATAGAAAGTTATGTGGAAGGGAAAAGTGTGGAAGAAAAAGGTGCACAAGCAGCAGGGATGACTGCAGCCTGGAGAGGATTGTCAGGAAAAGGCCATTCAAAAGTGTTGGGGACTTTCACAACGAGTGGACTGAGGCTGGAGTCAGTGCATCAAGAACCACCACACACAGACGGATCCTGGACATGGGCTTCAAATGTCGTATTCCTCTTCTCAAGCCGCTCCTGAACAACAAAGTCAGAAGCGTCTTACCTGGGCTAAAGAAAAACAGACCTGGTCTGTTGCTCAGTGGTCCAAAGTTCTCTTTTCTGGTGAGAGCAACTTTTGCATCTCATTGGGAAACCAAGGACCCAGAGTATGGAGGAAGAATGGAGAGGCACACACTGCAAGATGCTTGAAATCCAGTATGAAGTTTCCACAGTCTGTGTTGATTTGGGGAGCTATGTCATCTGCTGGTGTTGGTCCACTGTGCTTCATTAAGTCCAGGGTCAACACAGCCGTCTACCAGGAGATTTCGGAGCACTTCATGCTTCCTTCCGCAGACGAGCTTTATGGGGACGCTGACTTCATTTTCCAGCAGGACTTGGCACCTGCCCACACTGCCAAAAGCACCAAAACCTGGTTCAATGACCGTGGGATTACTGTGCTTGATTGGCCAGCAAACTCACCTCACCTGAACCCCATAGAGAATCTATGGGGCATTGCCAAGAGAAAGATGAGAGACATGAGACCGAACAATGCAGAAGAGCTGAAGGCCGCTATTGAAGCATCCTGGTCTTCCATAACACCTCAGCAGTGCCACAGGCTGATAGCTTCCATGCCACGCCGCATTGAGGCAGTAATTGCTGCAAAAGGGGCCCAAACCAAGTACTGAGTACATATGCATGCTTATACTTTTCAGAGGTCCGATATTGTTCTATGTACAATCCTTGTTTTATTGATTGCATGTAATATTCTAATTTTCTGAGATTGTGGATTTGGGGTTTTCATGAGCTGTAAGTCATAATCATCACAATTATGACAAATCACAGCTTGAAATATCTTGCTTTGCATGTAATGAGTCTATCTCATATATTAGTTTCACCTTTTAAGTTGCATTACTGAAATAAATGAACTTTTGCATGATATTCTAATTTTTCGAGTTTCACCTGTACAGTGCTTGCAAAGTGCACAGGCTATTTGTCTTCAGTAAATCCACCCCAATGACATATACAGTATGTAGTGTCCTATGGCTTTTTAAAATTGTTGACTAGTTTGGAAATGTCAGCTTAGCAACCTAGGGGCCTATTTATAAAGATTGCCATAATAACCGCTTTTTGTTTTGACTCTTTATCCCAATTTTAAAGTTTGGAACTGGAAGCTGCAATGTTGAAATGAACTGAAAAATGAAGAAAACACATTGTTTGAAATGGTAAAAATGAGCGCAGAAATTGCTCAGAGCTACTTTATAAATAGATAAACAGCTGGAAACAATATTATCCACAAAATGGAAAGAGATCAGTGTCAGTATTTATAAAAAGAGTAATTATTTGAAAATACCGGCCACTGTACTCTATCTTGTTAGTATACTACAGGCTGGTGGGTGAACAAACTATTTGGCTATATGCCACAGAAAAATGTGGATCCTCTGTATCACCAGAATTGCCCAAAATGCCCAGACTTTTCCAAAGAGCACCACTTAGAGGTTTTGGTTTTCCTATATGGCACTTACAAGTTTGGAGGTTTATTCACACTGCAGGGTGTTTTTCTACAAAATATTCACATAGAGATTTGCCCAGTGAAAGCGCTTGTCCATTGTGCGAATTGGGCAAAATAACAAAATGTAAAAGGCAATGTTTTAATTGATGAAAGTCTAAGTTCACCTTTGGGAACATGTGATACCTGTTTTTTTCCCGCTCCTGCAGCCTCCTCCCGATCGCCACCACCTCCTCTGTGTGTTCATTCACAGAGTTCTGTGAATGAACACACTATGACTACCG